>NW_006921629.1:1262285-1267050 GCF_000298275.1 Orycteropus afer afer
AGGGTCTGTGCAATCCTTCTGCCTAGTCCGCCATCTTGCCCCGCCTCCGGGTTTGGTTAAGTTTTATTGAACATGTATTATTTGCTAGGTACTATGCTGGACACTTTATATGCAGTAGCTCCAGGGAATTCTCTTAAAGTTCTCTGAGATTGGCGCCTTTATTATTACCTTCACTCAGTTGGGATTGATAGGAGTGTCCAAGGCTCCAAGATTAGGATGATTCACCTACTTTTTGGCAGGCCAGGGAAAAGCTCAAGTCCTTGATTCTGAGATATTCATTCATAATGAGCCATCCACACCTGGCCATGGGTCTGTATATATTCTGACAATGGCAGTGGAGCTAAGCCTTAGATCCTGGGTTGCGTTTTGAAGGCAGCTTAGAGAAGGTGATGAAAAGAGAGTGTCTAGTGGGTATGGATCTTTTCTGGAGCTCAGGCCTGGAAGTGAAGGCTATCCTTGGGACAGTGGCCATTGTGGCTAGACCATAGTGTTTGCAAGCATAGGGCATGGGTAGGGCAAGAACAGAAGGGTAGGCTTGAACCAGATTGTGAAGGGCTTTGAATACAAAAAGTAATTCCTTTATTCATTGTTGTTAATTATATCAAGTCAATTCTGACTCATAGTGACCCATGTGTGGAGAGTACCTTACAGGTTTTCCAAGGCTGTGGTCTTTCAGAAGCAGATCAGTAGGACTGTTTTCTGAGGCACCTCTGGGTGGGTTTGAACCACCAACCTTTCTGTTACTGTTGTTGTTGTTATGTGCTGTCGAGTCGGACCCGACTCATAGCGACCCCTCCTTGGGTTTCCGAGGCAGTATCACTACGGAAGTAGATTGCCCAACCTTCCTTCCGAGGAGTGGCTGGTGGATATGAACCGCCAGCCTTCTGGTTAGCAGTCAAGTGCCTTAGCCACAATGCTACCAGAGCTCCCTTTCTGTTACTAGTCCAGTGCTTAACATTTGTGCCACGCAAGACTCTGTTAATCCATTAGGCAGCCGTCAGTGAGTGGAAGAGTGACAGGGCCAGCGTTCTGTAAGTAAGATCATTTAGCAGGAAGATGGAAAAGGCATTTGACACAGTTTGGTAAGGATGGTGAGCAAGGCAAAGAGATAAAATAACCGGCTAGAAAGCTGTTGTTCCCACTTCCAGACTTACAGTCCTGCTGGCCAAGGACCCAGGTGGTGCAGGGCCTAAGGCATCTGCCTGCTAACCAGAAGGTTGGTGGTTCAAAGTCACCAGCCACTCAGAGGTAGGAAGATGAAGCAATCTGCTTCTGTAAAGACTGACTGGAAACCCAGTGGAGGGTGACTATATGTCCGAATCAACTCATTGCAATGGGTTTGGAATCCTGCTGGCTAGGGAGCTAATCACTGCTTTGGGGCAAGTAAACCAGGGGAGCTTGTTAAAATACAGTTTGTGAGTGAATACTTCTGGGATGGTCCGAGATCCTGCATTTCTAAGGAGCTCTCACATAATGCTTGGGGACCACACTTAAAGAAACAAGAGCGTAGAGAATGATGGCAGCACACATAAAGGATTCCCTACATGCCAGTCACCGTTTTGCATATACATTTCTATTCAGTTCTCTTAGCAGCCATGAGGCAATTAGTATTGTTATCCCTGTTTCACTAACAGAACTGAATCTCTGAGAGGTTAGGTAAGTTGCTCAAAGTCACATACATGTTTGTTTGAGCCTGCTTTCTCTGAATCTTCTGTGCCATCCAGGATAATAAAAATGCAGTGCGAGAGTCCATGAACTTCTCATTAAATTTCAGATCCTTTTTTTTTTTTTTGCAGAAATGCTGTCGCCGCATATTAACCACTAGCAAGATTCAATCATTATTCATATCCAGAAAGGAAGGAAGTAGTTTTCTCTTTCTATTTTGTAACTAAGAAGAATTTCTTTAAGTCCTGCATGATAGCTGGAGACGATAGGGAAGGTTACAAGGATCAGTAAAGCATGCGTCTTCCACTGTCTTTCGATGCTAACTCATGATGCAGTGTCTTGGTGTGGTGGGGGTGGGAGAAGCAGTCATTGTGGGCGTGGGCTGCGGAGCTATTGTTTCTCTGCATTCACTCTCTTGTGGTTTGGGACAAGGCATGACAGGCAGCCCAGGAATGTTTCCTTTCCATTGTGGGGATTTCGGGATGCAGCGAGTACTACAGCTGTGTTAAATAATCTGCCATTATAACATCCGTGTCTGGGCTTTCCCGGTTCCTCTGGCCAACGTGGGCTTTCCCAGCTCCAAAACAAGAATTCAAAGGTCGATGAACTATGCAACAATTTAAATTGTGGGCTGAAAAATCCAAAGGAAATTGCTGAAAGTAGTAGCTGAGGGAAACTGACTGCTGTGCCCTCTTGCTTCCTGGAGAGGCTTGCTGTTGTTATCTGTGCCAGTCTGGCAGAAAAGCAAACCAGAGTAGACTGGATCCACAGGGCAGTGCTTGAGAGCTGGCCTTCAGAGCCCAGTTGCTGGAGTGGCAAAGACAAACTGTTGATTATATGCACCATGAACCTCAGAGTCCCCTAACCAACCCAACCCACTTCTATAGTGTTGATTCCGATTCATAGCGACACCCACTGGGTTTCCAAGGCTATAAATATTTACGAAAGTAGATTGCCTCCTTTTCATCCCAAGGAGCTGCTGGTGGGTTTGAACTGCTGATCTCTGGTTAGCTGTCAAATGCCTCACACACTACACCACCAGAGCTCCTTCACAGTCCCTTAGTGCTTCTCAAAGATGTTCAAGCCTTACTCCAGATGTACTGAATCAGAATTTGGGGAGTAGGGATGGATATTCATTTTTAACAAATTCTCCAGGTATGCCTATGCACTTTGAAGTCTGGGAAGTAGCCATAGACTAGTAGCAAAAGAGAAAACGTGGACAGCACACTATAGGGAACAGTCAGAAGTTTTTGAGGTTTATGATCTGCTTCATAGAATGTTGTTGTGAGAATCACTTAAGACATTGGGTCCTGCAAGTGCCTATCACATAGTGGGTGTTGCATAAACACTTTTGGACTCAAAGTCAGCATCTCCCAGGCTCCAATTTTGTTTCTTCCTGAAATAGCGTCAGGTTCTCATTGACCTAGGATGAGTGAATGGAAGGGTGTGGGGAGATAGGGAGAGCTATGTTGTAATCAAATTTATTCTCACAATATGTGCCAATTTATAGGCTTTGAGACAGATGTAAGAATTAGGGCCTTAGCATACTGAGAAATTGTGTGGACTCCAACAAGATGCATTTGAATAGAGATAGCAAAGACATCGACCTTGGACTCCACAACCAAAAACCTAAACTCACTGTCATCAAGTTGGATCAAATCAGCTGCAAATGTGAGGTCCTGGTTAACCCCACAATATGACATCACTAACAGAAAAGTGGCCCTGGGCTTGGAGGCTGCTTTTTCCTTGAGTGTGGCTCTACATTAAGGCTGGTGCTTAAGGTAGCAGGCCTGGGGCATGGAAGCTGCTTTTTGCTTGAGTGTGGCTCTATATTAAGGCCAGAGTCTGAGGTAGGCAACCCTGGGGTTTAGAGGCTAGTTTTCACTTGGAGGTGGCTCTTTTTTAAGTACGGGGCCCAATGTAGGTGGGCCTCGGGCTGGGGGATGCTTTTTGTTTGTGGGTGGCTCTATTTTAGGACAGTTGCATGAGGTAGACAGGTGCAGAGGGGTTAGGAACAACTAAGGGAAATGAACTTGTCTGTCAGTTTGTCATTCTGTGGTGGCTTATGTGTTGCTGTGAGGCTTGATGCTATGCCACCAGTGTTGCAAAATGTCAGCAGGCTTACCCATAGCGGACAGGTTTCAGCAGAGCTTCCAGCCTAAGACTGAGTCAGAAGAGGGGAGAGGCCATTCACTTCTCAAAGAATTGGCCAGTGAAAACATTATGAATAACAATGAAACACTGTCTGATATATTACTGGAAAACTTTATGAACAGCCCTGAAACATTTTCCAGTATAGTGCTAGAAGATGAGTCCATCAGGTCAGAATGCACTCAAAATTTGACAATTAAAACAAGTCCACGAGAGCCAAAATATGACCTTGATAATATCCCTCATGGATTTAGAGACCATTTAAAGAATAGATTTGATGCATTGAACACCAATGACCAAACATCAGAGGCATTGTGGGATGACATCATGAACATTATCCATGAAGAAAGCAAGAAGTCATTAAAAAGATGAGAAAGGAAGAAAACACAAAATGAATGTCAGAAGAGACTCTGAAATTTACCCTTGAATGGAGAGTAGCTAAAGCAAATGGAAGAAATGACAAGATAAAAGAGTAAACAGAGATTACAAAGAGCAGCTCGAGCAGACATAGCCAATTACTATAATGAAATATGCAAAAGTCTGGAGTTACAAAACCAAAAAGGAAGAACATGCTTTGCATTTCTCAAGCTAAAAGAACTGAGGAAAAAATTTAAGCCTCAAGTTGTAATATTGAAAGATTTTATGGTCAAAATATTGAATGATGCAGGAACCATCAAAAGAAGATAGAAGGAGATTCTCATTCAGATACCAGGAACCTAAGAATAGGCTCTGTTTGCCAAGGAGACAGGTGGTGAGTGTATAAGTGCTGTCAACTAATGGATAGAGGAGCACAGCACAGTACCCTTCTTGTGTAGATAACATACAAAGAAAATGAAAATCGTGGGAAAGTCACCCCAACATACAATCACCAATTAAATATAAACACAAAAATGTCACAATGCCTCAGAGACAACAGAGCATCACAGTCCACACAAAGAAACAAGATAAA
>NW_006921629.1:1268470-1271652 GCF_000298275.1 Orycteropus afer afer
AAAAAAAAAAAAAAACCAAAAAGAGGGAAAATACCGTGTTATTACAGAACTTCCAGATGGTAGGGATGTCAAGACAACTACAAGATAGAATGGACTGTTCTAAACTTGGGAAGAAAACTATAAATCACAGGATAACCTCAAAGAAAAATTATAAACCTTCACATCAAAATAAAAAAGAGAACCAGCACAAATATTTAGCAAATACTAAAACAATAGCAGCAAAGGAAGTGATAACAAGATTCATAAATATAATGAGCTCAGCATAGAAAATTATATGGAACAAAGAAATCAACAACACAAAAAAGCACATAACAAAAATGACAGCAACAAATTCATTTTTGCCAATAATTACATATCTGGCAAAGGACTTATCTCTAAGATTTATAGAAAACTCCAATGCTTCAACACCAAAGGAATTAACAATCCAATGAAAAATGGACAGAAGACATGAATAGACACTTCACCAAGGAGGATATTCAGGTGGCCAGCTAATACATGAAGAGAGGTTCACAATCTTTGGCCATCAGAGAGATGCAAATCAAAACAACAATGAGATACTGTCTCACCCCAGCACTGATGGCAAGATTCAACAAGATGAAAATAACAAATGCTGGCAGGGATATGGAGCAATTGGGACTCTCATACACTGCTGGTGGGACTGTGAAGTGACACAACCACTGTGGAAAGCAATATAGCAATTTCTTAGAAAGCTGAAATTGGAGATACCATTTGACCTAGCAATCCCATTATTAGGTATATATCCCAGAGAGGTGAGAACCAGGACAGGAACAAATATGTGTACACTCATGTTCATTGCAGCACTATTTACAATACCAAAAAGATGGAAACAACCTACGTGCCCATCAGTGGAAGAGTGGATGGCCAAACTATGGTACATAATGGAATGCTATGAAGCACTAAAGAATAATGCAGAGTCTGCAAAACACCGCATGATGTGGATGAACTTGGAGGGCATTATGCTGAGTGAAATAAGTCAATCACAGAAGGACAAATATAGTATAAGTTCATTGTTGTGGAGGGTCAAAGAAAGGTTTATATATGAACGCAAACATTCTTTGTTGGTTACCAGGGATGGGAGGGGAAGGGAGAGAACACTGCAAAAAAAAAAAAAAAAAAAGGAAAAAAAAAATGCATTGACCAATGTCACTTTAGTTTTGCAAATTTCACTGTACATAAATTATATTCCAATAAAATGCATTAAAAAAATAAAAAAGAAGCAGAAGAAGATAGAAGGAATACACAGAGTCACTGTACCAAAAAGAATTGGTTGATGTTCATCCATTTCAGGAGGTGGCATATGATCAACAACCAATGGTATTGAAAGAAGAAGTTAAAGCTGCACTAAAAGAACTGGTGAAAAACAAGCCTCCAGGAATCGATGGAATACCCTTTGAGATGTTTCAACAAATGGATGCCCCACTGAAGGCACTCTCTTGGCTATGCCAAGATATTTGGAAGATAGCTACCTGGCCAACTGACTGGAAGAGATCCATATTTGTACCCATTCCAAGGAAAGGTGATCCCACAGAATGTGGACTAGAACAATATCATTAATATCACATGCAAGTAAAATCTTACTGAAGATAATTAAAAAAAGGTTGTAGCAGTATATTGACAAAGAGTTTCCAGAAATGCAAGCTGGATTCAGAAGAGGACGTGGAATGAGGGATATCACTGCCGATGTCAGATGGGTCTTAGCTGACTTCAAAGGATACCAGAAAGATGTTTACTTAAGTTTTATTGACTATGCAAAAGCATTTGATTGTGTGGATCATAACAAATTGTGGATAACATTGAGAAGAATGGGAATTTCAGAACACTTGACTGTACTCATGAGGGACCTGTACCTAGATCAGGAGGCTGTTATTAGAACAGAACAAGGCAATACTGCATGGTTCAAAATCAAGAAAGGAATGTGTCAAGATTGTATCCTTTCACCATACTTATTCAATTTGTATGCTAAGAAAATAATCCGAGAAGCTGGATTATATGAAGAAGAATGCGGCATCAGGATTGGAAGAAAACTCATTAACAACCTGCCATATGCAGGTGACACAACTTTGCTTGCTGAAAGTGAGGACGACTTGAAGCATTTAGTGATGAAAATTAGACTACAGTCCACAGTATGGATTTGTTCTGGTTACCTAGTGCCTCTCTGACAAGAATGAACCACAAATGGGATGGCTTTAACAAACAGGAGTTTCTTCTCTTACATTTTGGAGGCTTTAAGTCCAAGTTCAAAGTGCCAGGCTCTAGGGGCTGGGTGAAACCCCTTCAACTTTGGGGTCCAGCTCTGCCTCCTGCTCCCGGCTCACTGGAACTAGAGGCATTTCTTCACTCAGACAGCTGCTGGCTGGCTGCTGAGGCTGACAAACCCAAGATTTTTGCAAGTAAAAAGGCACAGTCCCAATGTTAACAAACCACACGGCAGGCCATTAATTTAAGTCCTTGTAAGTCCCAAGGTCGGCAGAGCATGGCAGGCTGCTGAACAATGACATGGCTATATGAAGGGTCCAAGCATGCCATAAACTAAAGACCATTCCCAAAGCTGCTTCTTATATATGGGAAGCAGACCACATACCCAAAACATCTACTTAGCTGCTTGTGGTAGATCCCACCATGGAGTTGATTGCCAGTCTCATCATGGGGAGTAACTACCACCAGCTGCCCAGCCATTCAACCAGGCCCAGCCAAGTTGACACACAAACATAACCACCACAGGATTATACCTCAATATAAAGAAAACCAAAATCCTGACAAATGGTCCAATCAACAGCTTCATGGTGAATGGAGAAAAAATTGAAGTTGTCAAGGATTTCATATTACTTGGTTTTACAATCAACACCAATGGAAGCAGCAGTCAAGACATCAAAAGATGTATTGCATTGAGCAAATCTGGTGCAAAAGACCTCTTTCAAGTGATGAAGAGCAAAGATATCTCCCTGAAGACCAAGGTCTTGCCTAACCCAAGCCATGATATTTTCTTTTTCTTTTTCTTTTTTTTTTTTATTAGGATTTGGGTGAAGATTTACAGAGTAAATTCACTTTTCATACAGCAGTTCACATATACTTTCTCTCATGTCATTGACCAAAATTTACAATGCAGCAGCTCCCCTCCCACTTCCTCCCCATAGTTACCTCCTCCCAGTGTCCATCCCTTC
>NW_006921629.1:1272107-1273803 GCF_000298275.1 Orycteropus afer afer
AGTCGCTAGGACTGATTGTTTCCATTAATTTTGGTTTTCTTCTTTCTTCTTGACGAGGAGAGATCCATTGTTGCATCTAGATGGCAGCTTCCTAGCTTTTAAGGTCCCAGTCGCTACTCGCTAAAGTAGTAGGTGGAACAATGTTTTGTATAGTATGTTATGCCAATTGAGTTTAATGTCCCCTGCGACTATGGAAGCCATGATATTTTCAATCACCTCTTATGCATGTGAGAGCTGGACAATGAACAAGGAAGACTGAAGAAGAGTTGATGCTTTGAGTTGTGGTGTTCGAGAAGAATACTCAGAGTACCATGGTCTGGTGAAAGGACTAACAAATCTGTCCTGGAAGAAGTGCAGCCAGAATGCTCTTTGGAAGTAAGAATGGCCAGACTTCATCTCATCTACTTTGGTCATGTTGTCAGAAGGAACCATTCCCTGGAGAAGGATATCATGCTTGGTAAACTGGAGTGTCAATGAAGAAGGGGAAGTTCCTCAACAAGATGGATAGACACAGTGATTGCAACTATGGGCTCAGGCATAGCAAGGACCATGAGGCTGGCACAAGACCGGGCAGTGTTTTGTTCTGTTGTGCATAGGGTTGCTATGAGTTGGAGACAACTTGATGGTGCCTAATAACAACAACAACAACAGAAAAGTGAATGTGATCTTGGGCTGCATTATGAGAAGTATATGCTTTGGAATGAGGAAGGTGAGAGACTCACTTTTCTTTCTCTACTGATCAGAACATCCTGAAGCCTTTCACACACTATGAGGGATGGGGTGTTTGAGGATAGCCTTAGAGGAAAGGAAATAGAATGGTGAAATGTGTCAAAACCATATGCTTGAGAGTTTTTAATGGAGTGGTTTTAAGCAGCTCTGGTGGAACAGTGGTTAAAGCATTGGGCTGCTAGCCAAAAGGTCAGTGATTTGAACCTACCAGCCACTCCATGGGAAAAAGATGAGGCAGTCTGCTTCCATATTTGCAGCCTTGGAAACCTTATGGGGACAGTTCTATTCTGTTCTATATAGTCACCATGAGTAAGAATTGAGTTAATGGTGATGGGTTTTGTTTTGTTTGTTTTCTTGGAAAGGTTTAGTCTAAAGAAAAGAAGACCAGAGGCAAAGTAATTGTTATATGTAATGATGTAAAAGTATGAGTTGAGATAATATGTTGGAGGAGCAGAATTAAGAGCAGTGGGTGAAAACTCGAGAGGCACAGACTCCAGATCCTTATACAAAAGAACTTCAATAATAGCTACCATTTATTGAACTCCTACCAAGTGTGTAGGATTGCTTCATGTCATCAATACTAGAACAACCTTATCAAGCAGACATTCTTTTCTTAATTTTTCAGATGAGGAAACAGTTCAGAGAGGGAAAGAGACTTGAGTAAAGTCACACAGATCAGAAATGTGGATGGAGCCAAGAACTTAACCCATCTCTGTTGGATCTGAAGACTCTGCTAGTTCCACTGCACTGGGCTCCCTGTCTCATAAGCAGAAGAGCCTGAAGAGGAATGAGTTACTTTGGAAAGTAGTGAGTTCCCTATCACTGAAGGTGACCATCAGTCAAGCAATCCATGGGAAGGATTTAAGAAAAGTGGTTAGCAACAGCCAATATTACTCTCAATGGAGAGAGACTGAAACCATTCCTCTTGAGAACAGGAACTAGACAAGGATGCCCGCTATCACCACTT
>NW_006921629.1:1276058-1292764 GCF_000298275.1 Orycteropus afer afer
ATGTGAACTGCTGTATGAAAAGTGAATTTACTCTGTAAATCTTCACCCAAATCCTAATTAAAAAAAAAAAAAAAAAGTGGTTAGTTGATCTGAGGAGATAAGATCATAAGCTGTGGGATCATTTGCTTAGCAACTCATTTGCTGAATGAACTTGAGCAAAAGTCTTAATTTTTCTGGTTTTCTCATCTGTGCAATGGGACTAATGTTAATATTTATTTTGTATATTTACTGTAGTCTCAGTGATCAGCACAAGACTATGTACCAACAGTGAGAAGCCAACAAATGACTGCTCTTAAAAAGGGCTAGAGTTACCTAGGATGGCATTGAAGTATCCTCCCCCAACCCCACTGAGAATACACAGGTTGTCTCCTGTTTATCACACATGCTTATCATTTCCTTCTTCCATTGTTGAGAGATACCTTAGAATCAGATTTGACTTTAAGCTGCAGATACTTGAGGAGCAATGATGTCTCCTTGAGGACTAAGGTGCGTCTGACACAAGCCATGATCTTTCCAATTGCCTCATATGCATGTGAAAGCTGGACAATGAATAAGGAAGACCGAAGAAGAGTTGATGCTTTTGAGATGTGCTGCTGGCGAAGAATGCTGAAAGTACTATGGACTGCTAAAAGAACTAACAGATCTGTCCTGGAGAAAGTGCACCCGAAATGCTCCTTGGAAGCGAGAATGGCCAGACTTGTCTCACCTACTTTGGTCATGTTGTAAGAAGGGACCATTCCCTGGAGAAGGATGTCATGTTTGGTAGGGTGGAGGGTCGACAAAAGAGGGGAAGGCCTTCAACGAGATGGATTGACACGGTGGCTGCGATAATGGGTTCAAGTATAGCAGGGATCATGGAGCTGGCATGGAATCAGGCAGTGTTTCATTCTACTGTGCATGGGGTCGCTATGAGTCGGAAACGACTCAACGGCACCTAACAACAACAAGAAGCAGACACTTGCCAAGTCATCCTTCAATACCAACCCTGATATGAAGAGCTTCCATGCTGGGTTCAAGCCCGGGTTGCACCCATGGCAACTCTAAGGGGCTTGCTTCTTGGAGGAGAAAGACCATGGCTTTGGGTTTGAATCTAGTGTTCCTCATTTCTTGATGGAAATCTAAGATAAGTCACTTAACATCTTTGCACTTCATTTTTAGATCACTAAATAGGACTATCAACAATTCACAAAGCTGTGCAGAATCTACAAGGCCACATGCATGTCTAGGGCTGTGTGCATGTCCAAGTTTGACTGCATGCTCAGGAAACCTGAGAAGAGCTTAAAATCTCATTTCTGGCTAACCTTGAGCCATTGCACAAGCAGGAAGTGAAGGCTAAGGCAAATAATCTTGGCCAATGTTGAAGGTAAGCCTAATATGCACACATAGTCCTTGGCAAAGATTGGAATATTTATTACTTCCAGGAATCTAACATAACTCTATCAAAATCCCAGGTGTCATTTTTTTGTAGAAATTGCCAGTAAATCTTAAAATTTTACGGAAAGGCAAAAGAGTCAGAATACTCAAACTTAAGATAGAAGAACCAAGCTTGTAGTGGTCACAACTACAAAGCTACTGAAATCAAGAGTGTTTGGTACTAGTATATGGATAGACAAGTAGAAAACTAAATAAAATTGAGAATCTAGAAATAAGCCCATACATTTGAAGCCAATTAATTTTCAGCAAGGTTATCAAGACAATGCAATGGAGAAAGAACAGTCTTTATAAGAAATGATGGTAGCACTACTGAATATCCACAAGTGAAAAAATGAAATTGCACCCTAGCTCACACCATCTATAAAAATTAACTCAAAATTGATTAAGGATCTAAATGTAAGAGCTAAAACTACTAAATTCTTAGGAGAAAATGTAGGTGTAAATTTTATGACTTTGGATTAGGCAATGGCTTCTTAGATATGACATTTAAAACACAAACAACAAAGAAAATGTAGATAAATTGGACTTCATAAGAATTAAACCTTTTATGCTTCAAAAAGGTGAGAAGACAACACACAGAAAGGAAGAAAATATTTTCAAATCAAATATCTGAAAAGGATCCATATCCAAAAGATATATGTATGTATGTGTATGTGTGTGTGTGTGTGTGTGTATGTATATATATATATATATATATATATATATGATATATAGGTAGATATGTATGTATGTATGTATATATGCATATGGGTGTGTGTATAGTCTTATAACTCAACAATAAAAAGAGAACTAAGTCAATTAAAAATGGGCAAAGGGTTTGAATAAATATTTCATTAAGAAGATATACAAATGATACCATTTTGCCCTAGCACTAATAGCAAAGTTCATCAAGACAGAAAACAACAAATGCTGGTGAGGAGGTGGAGAGATTGGACTCTCATACACTGCTGGTGGGATTGTTAAATAATACAACCACTGTGGAAAGCAGTATGGCAATTCCTTAAAAATTTAGAATTAGAAATACCATTTGATCCAGCAATCCCATTACTAGGTATATACCCTAAAGAAGTGAGAGCCAAGACAAGAACAGATATATTTACACCCATGTTCATCACTGCACTATTTGCAATAGCAAAAAGAGGGAAACAACCTAGGTGTCCATCAACAGAAGAACGGGTAAGCAAATTATGGAATACTATGCAATGCTAAAGAATAATGTAGAATCTACAAAACACCACATAATGTGGATAAACTTGGAGGACATTATGCTGAGAGAAATAAGTCAATAACAGAAGGACAAATAGCATATTAGTCTATTATTGTAAAAAGTCAAGGAAAGGTTTATATATGGAAGGAAATTTTCTTTGTTGGTTTTCAAGGGTGGGAGGGGAGGGAAGGGAACACTACTACTTAGGTAGAGACACGTACTGATTTGGGTTAAGGGAAAGACAATGCGCCAAATGTGAGTGATCAACATGATAGTATTGAGGAAGAAGAAGACAGAGAGAGGTGCATGGGAGGTACAGACAACAAAAATGAACCCTTTTGAATGTACAGTACTGTATTGTCAGTGATGGCAAGAATTGATCTACAGGTGGAAAGATGGGTGGACAGGGTGAAAGATCAGGTATGCCTAGGCAGGGAGGCAATGTGCCCATGACCATGTATAGGGTTAGCAGACAATGTTTCTACATGCATATTTTTATGTGTTGTAAGAATATCCAGGTGTATAGTAGAGCTGACAAGGGACAAGTCTGTGGTAGTTTCTTGACCACAGCTAGCTACCTGGAGGGAATGAGTAGTTGGACCTGTGGGCTCAGGACCATGATCACAGGGGACATAAAATTCAATTGTTATAACATACTACACAAAAACATTGTTCTACATCCTACTTTTTGACTGGGTAGTGACTGGGGTCTTAAAATCTTGCAAGCAGCTATCCAGATACAATGATGGGTCTCTCCTCATCCAGGGAAAAGAAGAATGAAGAAAACTAAAGCTACATGGAAACAATTAGTCCAAGGGATGGGTAAACCATGCAATCCTCAGCCTATTTGACCATGAGACTAGGAGAACTAGATGGTGCCCAGCTACCACTGTCAACTACTTGGAGGGGGATTGGTGCAGGAGATCCTGGATAGAGTGGGACACCAATGTGGAAAAAAACTCAAAATCATTAAAAAAAAAAAAAAGACCAGTTTTGCTGGTCTGATAGAGGCTGATGAGACCCCTAAGACTATGGCCTCTAGCTACCCTTCAGGTCTGGAATTGAACTCACTCCTACGGCTTCCAGCCAAATAATAGACAGGCATATGGAGTGAATATTTACATCAGGTAGATATACTACTGGTAATGATCAGTCATGAGAGAACACATGGGGGTGGGAGTACATGGGAGGAAAGAACACAGGGAAGAGATAACTATGGGGAGCAAGTGGGAAGAGAGCTGTTCCATTGTGGGGAATTACAATCAAAGTCATGAGAAAAAATATGTGTCAACTGATGTATGGAAAATGAATTTGCTCTGTAAACTTTCACCCAAATCTCAATAAAAATTAAAAGAGAAAGAGAGAGAGAGAGAAGATATACAAATGGCCCTGAAAAGATGCTTCATGAAGCACATGAAAAGGTGCTTAACATCATTTGTCATTAAGGAAATGCAAATCAAAACTACACTGTAATACTCTTTTATACTCATAAGGATGGTTATAATTTTAAAAAAGAAAATAATAAGTGTTGATGTGGATACAGAGAAATTAGAACCCTCATACACAGCTGTTAGGAAAGTAAAGTGGTACAACCACTAATGAAAATAGTTTGCCAGTTTCTCAAAAAGTCAAACGTAGAGTTACCATGTTACCTGTGATTCTACTCTCGGTATCTACCCAGGAGAATGGAAAACATATACTCATACAAAAACCTGTGCATGAATTCCCATAGCAGCATTGTTCATAGTAGCCAAAGAGTGAAAATGGCTCAAATGTCCTTCAATTGAAGAATCTCACTCACTCACTCACACTGCTGTTGAGTTGGAGCCGACTCATAGCAGCCCCTCCTTGGGTTTCTGAGGCAGTACCACTACAGAAGTAGATTGCCCAATCTTCCTTCTGAAGAGTGGCTGGTGGGTTTGAACCACCAGCCTTCTGGTTAGCAATCAAATGCCTTAAGCACTACCCCACCAATTGATGACTAGATAAACAAAATGTAGTATATTCTTTCAGTGGAATAGTATTTAGCCATAAATAAGAATGAAGTACTAACAAGTGCTACAACATGGATGAACCTTGAAAATATTACACTAAATGAAAGATGCCAGACACAAAATGTCACATTTTGTAGGTGAAATGTTCAGAAAAGGCAAATCCATAGAAACAGAAAGTAGATTAATGGCTGTCTAGGCCTGGGAGGAGAGAGATTAAGGAGCTACCACTAGTAGGTATGGGCTTTCTTTGTTGTATAAGAAAAATATTCTAGAATTAAATAGTTTTCATAGTTGCACAGCATTGTAATCGTATTAAAAAGATACACTTTAAAAGGGTGAATACTATGGTATGAATTAAATCTCAATTTAAAAAAAAGTTATGGGGAGGACTAAAAGCTATAATCTATATAAATCTCTGAACATCACTTGACAGATGAGTAGTACTAAGGGAATGCTTATTTTTCTTGTTTCTTTTCTTCCCCTGTCTACTTAGAAGATCAGTCTGGAATACTTGCCACTGGGAGTCTCTACCCGGTAGTAGTTTTAGTGCTGGGAAATCAAGTTTGTAATCTCACTTTCACTCTCCATTCCCTAAAGACCTGACGCCTCTTTGGCCTCAATCTTGCTTTCATGATTTAGAGGAGATTCAGATCATCAGATCTGGAAATTGCTCAAAGATCCTGTAGATTTTCCTCATGACTTAGCTCATAGGCATGAAAACACTATGTACCGAGAGGGTGTGATATGACCAGACCACTTCCAGAACCAAGTTCCTGCCTGCACTTCTGCTTTCTTTCATCACGCTATCTATGCCTCTTCCTATTTCCTGCCTCCTCTACCCAGATCCATCATGGCTTGTCCAGAGGCATACAAGTGGTTGTGGCCAAGAGCCAAGGAAGTGCTGGAAGTGTCATGTGAAGCACAAAAACAAAAAACAAGCCAGTTGTTTTTGAGTCAGCTCAAACTCAACCATATGTGTGTCAGACTAGAACTGTGCTCCGAAGGATTTTCAGTGACTGAGTTTTCAGAAGTAGGTTGCCAGACTTTTCTTCCAAGATGCCTCTGGGTGAACTCAAGCCTCCAAACTTTCAGTTAAAGTCAAGCGTGTTGACTCTTCGCACCACCTAGCAAATCCATGTGTGCAGTAGCCCAAAAGAAAAGACAAACTGTGCTACTGAAATTACATGCCAGCCATTCTCCATCTCACTGGCTGATGAAGGAAGCCTGCTATTCCATTTGGGAAGATTTTTTAAGATTAATCACTTTGGCAGTTTCAGATCTCCAGGCCTTATCAGGAATGGAAAGATTAGAAACAAAGAGACTTCTGCTTGCTATCAGAAAGTGGAATGGGGACTTCCTTGCACAGATATTACTTTTAATAAAAAGGCATTTTCAATTTCCTTTTGTGGGCATAGGAATTGGGGGAGGCACCCAAGGAAAGGAGACAAGAGGAGGTGCAAGAAAAGCCTCACTTCTGAGGTAGATCGCTCAGTTTGGAGGCAGTTTGCAGCCTAAGTTGAGCGTTGACCCAGAAAAGGAACCTGATATTCAATGTTCAGTTTTTTCTGTCCTGTATAGTGATTTCTGAAACTTTCAACAAACTTCAGCCTTGTGTTAGCTGTGCTGTGAGGAATGCTGGGTAAGCTGGGTTCATGGTATAGGAAAAGATGTAAGGGAAGTGACTAAGGGAAGCAGCATTTCAGATTGAGAAGTGAAAGATACTACCTGGAGAACACAGCACTGTGTGAGTCCTATGGAATCTGGGGAAGAAATCGGATCACTTTCATCTGAGTGTGATGGGGCTTGAATTAGTAGGTATTGGAGGACAGTAACACCTGAAGGCTAGAGGACTTGGCAATACTAGAGCCACTGATGGGTGCTGATTCCTTCTGAAACTTCAGAGGCTGCATGGGAAGAATTAAGAGGAACAGAGTCCTCTCTTTACAATGAACTTTGCAAAAGTGAGAAATACAATTTTATGTGTAAAGCCTCCAAGACTTTGGGTTTGTTTGTTATTACAGAAAAACAGCCTTATCCTGATGAATGTACTACAATAAATTTTCTCTCTCATAACAAGGCATCCTTAACTGGTTGTTCTCATTGGGCCAGGTTTCTTCTTCCCTTCAAATGTGATCTCCTTGGCCAATGGCTCAGTGCCACAGCAACACATGTCTTGTGTATATTTTCCATGAATTTGTCACAAGTACTCAAACTTGTCAGAACCACATTTATGCTGGAATTAGGCTCACTGACTCACCAGAGAAAGCTGAGTATCTTCAGGCTAAGACTTACTGGTGGAGTTGGGTGTCTGTAGGTGTTTATCGGCAGAGCTAGAAGAGCTTTGTAACTCTTGCCCGAGTAGGTCAGAGGTTAGGCCAAGGGTTCGAGGACCAGAGCGACTTGTGCCCATGGGCAACGCTGAGAAGAGGCTGTCCTGATCAAAGAACTGTATTCTAAGTATTCTGAATCCTGAATTATAACCTGTTATCTCCCTAACAAGAAGCTCTGGTGGCACAGTTGGGTAAGGCATTTGGCTGTCAACCAGAAGATTGGTGATTCAAACCCTCCAGCTTCTTCACAGGAAGAAAGTGGGGCAATCTACTTCCATAAAGATATACAGCCTTGGAAACCCTATGGAGATCACTCTGAGTCAGAATCAAGTCTATGGCAGTGGGTTTGGTTTTGGTTTACTTCCCTAATAATCTAATAATCTTGAGTATTGTCTGTGAGTTCCATGTGACAATTGTAAGAAATTATCAATTCAACAAAGCAGTAGAGAGTTGCCATGGGAGGGATGATTGATGTCAGAATTGATAAAAAGTTTGAAGAGTGGAGGCATATTTGACCTCTGCCTCATAGGAATCAACCTTGGGCTGTTAATCTTCATCCTCCTCCCTGTTTCTAAAGTTAGAGCATGTCAGACATCACCCTCGTACCATTTTTGCAAAAAATTAATTTAAATTCTCTGGGTTTTAGTTTTCTCATGAGTAAGTGGAGCTGTTATTATCTACATAACTTGGTTATGGTGAAGAATAGATGAAAACACACCTGCAAAACTGCCTGCTAAGGCAACTTACTTAGGTGGGTCCCAACAATAGGAGGTGTTTTGTTAATTAGTATAATTATTACTGTGTCACTAGGGGAACTAGAAACCTAGCACAAGATGATTTTCAGGGTCTTTTCTGCTATACAATCCCAACATTCCTTCTTTTAAAGAGCTTAAAATCAATCAATTGCCTCATATTTTCAGAGCTTTAAAAATTGTTTTTAATTGTTATCTCAAGTGATATCAAGTAGCCTCTGTTGTTGTTGTGATGTGCCGTCGAGTCAGATCCAACTCATAGCGACACCTCCTTGGGTTTCTGAGGCAATATCACTACGGAAGTAGATTGCCCAAACTTCCTTCTGAGGAGTGGCCTCTAGATGTTACCATTACTAATTTCCTATCTCCCTTTAACAGATGAAACCTGAGTTTGTGACAGTAACTTGCCTGAAACATGACTAATTGGTTGCCAACACTTATTGTGAAACCAGAGTAACAAACAAGAGAGCAAGAGGGCTGGAGGGGCACTGGTGCCCCCAGCCTCATGGACTACTACAAGACCATTCTCACACTGTGTAGGGATTCCCGGGAGAAGGCATCTCGACAGGTTTCCAACAGGAGGAGTCAGGCCATGTGATCTTAGGCAAGTTTCCACCCTCATTGAACTCAAGATCCCTATAAGGAGAGATCCACAACAGCAGCCATTATTTACTGAGTGCCTCATGTATGCTAGGAGCCCTGGTGTCTCAGTGACTAAGTGCTTGACTGCTAACTGAAAGGTCAGCAGTTTGAACCTACCTGCCGCTCCATGGGAGAAAGATGTGGCAGTCTGCTTCAATAAAGATTTACAGCCTTGGAGACCCTATAGAGCTGTTCTGCAATGTCCTTTCCGGTGTTATTGAGTTGGACCAGATTCGATGGCAATGGGTTTTAATGGATGTTAAGGAGTCCCTGAGGGGTGCAAACAGTTAAGCACTCAACTACTAATTGAAAGGTTGATGGTTCAAACCTACCCAGAGACTCTTGGAAAAGATTACAGATGGCTTGGAAAAATCCTAAGGAGTGTAGTCCCACTCTGGCACACATGGGGTTGTCATGAGCTGCAATCTACTTGCTGGCTGTTCCACATGTGGTTTATTTAGTCCTCCCATCAGCCCTGTACAGTAAGTGTGTTAGCGATTCTTGACACAGCTCAGCTTCAAATAACTTACTTGAAGTTAAGAAAGACACAGATGCAAGATTGAAACCCGGATTAACTGACCCTCATTTCCATGTCAAAAGGTGTCACATTGTTCAGTTTAAATATATGAAGTTTAATATATGTAAATTACATCTCAATAAAATTTTTTTTTAACCTTTGAGCAGAATCAGAAATAAAGATGAAAAGAGAAACAAAAAAATTACATTTTACATGTGTGAAAACTCTTCCAGCTATATACTTCTCATTTGAGAATTTCACTGTATATAAAATATGCCTGGATAAAGAACTGTTAGGATTTTTCAGAGAAGTAATTGGAGCTGCAATCATTTTTCTCAGATATCACCTGGATCTCTTACTGGCATAAAAACACTAGACTGCATCTAGCATAAATCATTCTCTCAACTCCTGCTCACCTATAAAAAATACACTTTTTTCTTATTGTAAATGCAGTGCATGTTCATTGTAAGGAAATTAGAAAATACAGATGAGCAAAAATATAAAAAATAAAGGACATCTTTGGTTCTACTATTCAGCTATAACAAGATTTTACATGCTAGAGTATGTCTTCTCACCACTTTTTTCAGTGCCTATGTATTTGTTTAGATGTGTTTATAATTGTATAATATATGTCTATAATATATACATAAATGTGTTGTTGTTGTTAGGTGCCATAGAGTCATGGAGACCCTTTGTACAACAGAATGAAATACTACCCAGTCCCGTCCCATCCTCATAATCATTTCTATGTTTCAGCCCATTGTTGCAGCCACTATGTCAATCTATCACATTGAGGGTCTTCCTCTTTTTCACTGACCCTCTACTTTACCAAGCATGATGTCCTTCTCTAAGGACCAATCTCTCAGATAACATGTCCAAAATATGTGAGACAAAGTCATTATGTATATTCCATATATATTCTATATGTACATATATACTATATGTGGGAGCTCTGGTAGCATAGTGCCTAAGGCACTTGACTGCTAACCAGAAGGCTGGTGGTTCAAACCCACTAGCCACTCCTCGGAAGGAAGGTTGGGCAATCTACCTCCATAGTGATACTGCCTCAGAAACCCAAGGAGGGGTTCGCAACCAATTAGTCATAGGATCACATTAGGTCACAAAATGGAAGATGATTATGTCTTTACTGAACTGCCAAATGGCACATAACAACAACAACATACTATATGTATACTATAGATGTATATATAATTATATAATATATGAAGAGTTTCACAAAATGAGATTATCCTAGAAATTCCTTTATATACTACCTTAATACTTACGTATATAGCTGAACGGCTTTCTACAACAGTGGTCACCTGAATTGGAGTTTTTAAATTAAGTTTCACGATGCCTTGGGTTGTCTGGAGATGTCTCAGGGGCTTCGGAGGCAGAGGAAGAGGAGGTGAGAAGGCGAGGACCCAGTAGAGGACAAGCAGGTGAGTCTGCACTGCCCACTTTTACTCAACCAGAGCTGCTTTTGTTTGCTCAAATGTTTCATTTTCACTAAGAGTTCAGTTGAAAAGGGGTTTCATTGCCAAAACAAAAGAAATATAACCTACTATATCGTTCTTATTATTGCCGAGATTCTTTTCAAAATGAAAATAGCTTCATTGTTTTATGATAATATAAATAGCAGCTATCCATTTTTCAGGATTCAAACAATATGAAAATATGTAAATAAAACATTGAGAGTCACTCATTAATCTAATTGCTACAGGAACTTGGTATTAGACATTTTGGATTATATGTGTGTGTGTAAACAGACTACATGTATCTTATGTCCTGACTTTTCTTTCCTTACGTAGCTCATTTCCCATGTCATTTATTGTCCTTTAAAAGCAGAATTCTTTATGCTTTACTATACAGCATTGTTTTATTAGATATACCAATAGAAAAATAAAAAGGCTTACAGATTAAATCTAAAGGAAAACTGAGTTTGCTTTTCTCAAAATGTGTAGCTTTCTTTAATCCATTGGATATTTACCTAAACATTGCAAATGGGACATTCTGCACATAAACAACTCCCCCAGGCTTCAATGCTGTCACTTTGATTCCATATAGATAGTTCTTAAAAGAGCATAATGCTCAAGGTGGACCTTTTTCTTTCTTTTTTTTTTTTTGCTAGTTAAGCTGAACTATTGTTCAGTTTTAAGAAGACTTCAAGGAATATTTTTGCTTTAAGACTTAAAGATTCTCTTGTTGTTATGTGCCGTCGAGTCAGACTCAACTCATAGTCACCCCTCCTTGGGTTTCCGAGGCAGTATCACAATGGAAGTAGATTGCCCAACCTTCCTTCCGAGTAGTGGCTGGTGGGTTTGAACTGCCAGCCTTCTGGTTAGCAGTCAAGTGCTTTAGACACTATGCCACCAGAGCTCCTAAAGATTCTCTTAGGGTAATGGTTTCAGGGGTTCATCCAGCCTCTGTTTCTCCAGAAAGTGTGGCCCATGAGAATTTGGAATTCTTTTCAACATTTCCCCCTTATTGTTCAGAATTCTTCTGTGAATATTTTAAAATGCATTTTATTGAAATATAATTTATGTACAGTGAAATACACAAAACTAAAGCGACATGGGTCAATGCATTTTTTTTTTTCTCAGTGTTCCCTCCTTTCCCCTCCCACCCCTGGCAACCAACAAAGAAAGTTTCTCTCCATATATAAACCTTACCTTGACCCACCACAACAACAAACTAATACTATATTTGTCCTTCTGTGATTGACTTATTTCTCTCAGCATAATGTCCTCCAAGTTCATCCATATTATGCAGTGTTTTGCAGACTCTACATTATTCTTTAGTGCTGTATAGCATTCCAGTATGTGTATATACCGTAGTTTGGTCATCCACTCTTCCGCTGATGGGCACGTAGGTTGTTTCCATCTTTTTGCTATTATAAATAGTGCTGTGATGAACATGAGCATGCATGTATCTGTTCCTATCCTGGCTCTCACCTCTCTAGGATATATACCTAGTAATGGGATTGCTGGGTCAAATGATATCTCCAATTCCAAATTTCTAAGGAATTGCCATGTTGCTTTCCGTAGTGGTTGTGTCACTTCACAGTCACACAAGCAGTGTATGAGAGTTCCAATCTCTCCACATCCCCGTCAGTATTTGTTATTTTCTGTCTCACTGAACCTTGCCATCAGTGCTGGGGTGAGACGGTATATCTCCTTGTTGTTTTGATTTACATCTCTTTGATGGCCAATGATTGTGAGCATCTTTTCATGTGTTAGTTGACCATCTGAATATCCTCCCTGGTGAGTGTCTATTCATGTCTTCTGCCCATTTTTCAATTGGATTGTTTTCCATCAATCTTAGAGATAAGTCCCTTGCCAGATATGTAATTATCAGCAAATATGAATTTGTTGCTGTCATTTTTGTCATGTGCTTTTTCATTGTGTCGATTTCTTTATTCCATATAATTTTCTATGCTGAGCTTGTTTTGTTTATGAGTCATGTTATCACTTCCTTCATGCTATTGTTTTAGTATTTGCTGAATATTTATACTGGGTCCACTTTTTCATTTTGATGTGAAGGTTTATCATTTTGCTTTGAGGTTACCCTGTAATTTACAGTTTTCTTCCTAAGCGTAGAACAGCCTGTTCTATCTTGTAGTTGTCTTCACTTCCCGAGCATCTAGAAGTTCTGTAATGACACAGATTTTTTTCCTCTTTTTGGTTTGCAGTTGTTCTCATTTGTCAGTTGGCGTCTCTGGTTCCCTGTTTATAATCTTGTAGGCTTATTTACTTTGGATACTTCCATTACTTGGTTGGTTTCTGGATTATATGATCATGTGTGTTAATGGTCAGTTGTTGTTGGCTGTTGTAGTTTCTCTGTCCAAAGGACTCCCTTTAGCATCTCTTATAAGGTTGGTCTGGTTTTAACAAATTCCCTTAATTTCTGTTTATCTGGAAATGTCCTAATTTCACCATCATATCTGAGGGACAGTTTTGCTGGGTACATAATTTCTTGGTTGGAAATTTTTCTCTTTCAGTGTTTTATATATACCATCCCACTGTCTTCTCGTCTGCATGGTTTCTGTTGGGAAATCTGAGCTTAGTCTTATTGGTTGCCCCTTGTAAGTAACTTTTACTTTTTCCCATGCTGCTCTCATGATTCTTTCTTTGTCTTTGGTTTTGGTGAGTTTGATGATGATATGTCTTGGTGTTTTTCTTTTGGGGTCTATCCTGTTTGGGGTTCATTGGACCTCCTGAATGGATATATTCTCATCTTTCATTATATCAGGGAAATTCTCTTCCAACAAATCTTGGACAATTTTCTCAGTTGTTTTGTTTCTCTCTTCCTGTTCTGGAATTCCAATGACACATAGGTTATTCCTTTTGATGGTGTCCCACATGAACCTTAGGCTTTCTTCATCTTGTTTTGATCTTTTTTCTGATTGATGCCTTTCCAAAGAAGTATTCAGGTATTTGTCTTCAATCTCATTAATTCTGTCTTCCATTGCATCAGTTCTACTCCTTTGCCCTTTCAATGTGTTATCTGTTTCTGACAATTTAGTATTAATCTTCATTTCTATCTGTAGATTTTGAATCATTTCTAATTTTTCATTTATTTTGTCATTTTGTTCTTGTATTTTCTTCCAAAATTCTTCTAGGGTTTTGTCTGTGTTTTCCTTGGTCTGTCTCTCAATCCTTCAAAGATACCTAAATATAATTCTTTTGAATTCCTTATCAGGGAGTTCCAGTGCTGCATCTTCCTCAGGGATGTGTTTTGGGTCTATGTCCTGGTCACTTGTTTCGCCTACTTTATCTTGCTTCTTTGTGTGGACTGTGATGCTCTGTTGTCTCTGAGACATTGTGACATTTTTGTGTTTATATTGAATAGTGATTATATGTTGGAGTGACTTGCCCACAATTTTTGTTTTGTTTGTTTTGTTTGTATGTTATCTATACAGGCAGGGTACTGTGCTGTGCCCCTCTATTCACTAGTTGACAGCACTTATACACTCACCACCTGTCTCCTTTCCTGTTGTCAGCCTCTCGTATGTCCTTGCTGACTGTGGCAAACAGAGCCTGTTTTTAGGTCCTGTTTTTGTTCAGGTTTTTCCACTAGTTGGTGCCTAATCCACTTCTGTATAGTTCCTTTCAAAGTTCAGGGTTCCAGGATTATCTTCCGTATCTCTGTCGATTGTTTTTTTTTTGTTGTTGTTGTTGTTGAAGAGGGTCTGTGTCACTTGTCTGCCTATTCCTCCATCTTACTGGAAGACCTTTCTTCTGTGAATCTTTGATCAACATGTTCAGTAATGGTAGCTGGGCACACCCAGTTCTTCTGTTCTCATGGTCAAGGAGGCAGTTGTTAATGGAGGCAATTAGCTACACATTCCATATCCTCCTCCTGTTCCTGAGTCTCCTTCTTCTTCTATTGCTCCAGTGATTAGAGACCAATTGTTGTACCTTGGATAGCTTCTTATAAGTTTTTAAGACCCACATAGTAGAAAATGAGCTAGAAGTTAGAGCAGAAGCAGTGAACACGTTATTAGACCAATTAACTCATCCATTGTTACTTAACTAGACTTTTCCTTATGCATATTTAGTCTGCTTCAATTCTTTTAAAATCATAAGCAACACTGTAATGAATCTTCTTTTATATAACTCTTAAAATGCATCTTTGATTATTTCCTTAGAAATAAATCCTAAAAGTGAAATTATCAGGTCAACCAGCACAGGTATTTTGTGATGTTATATATAAAGTTTCATCCTTACCAATATGGGAAAATAACATTAAAACTGCAATTGATATGTGAAAAATAATATCCAATTATTGTCTTAGTATTTCTTTAATTACCACTGAGATGAAATAATTTTTATAAGGAACTTTTACATAGACCAAGTAGCTGTCATTCGAACAGGAAAAAGAAGTATTGCATGGTTTAAATAATCTGAGAAGCTGGACTCTATGAAGAAGAACACTGCACCAGGATTGTTGTTGTTATTTGCCATCGAGTCAGACCTGACTCATAGTGACCCGTCCTTGGGTTTACGAGGTGGTATCACTATGGAAGTAGATTGCCTAATCTTACTTCTGAGGAGTGGCTGGTGGGTTTGAACAGCCTTAGGCACTATGCTACCAGAGTTCCTACACCAGGATTGGAGGAAGACTCATTAACAATCTGCAATATGCAGATGACACAACCTTGCTTGCTGAGAGTGAAGATGACTTGAAGCATTTACTGATGAAGATCAGTATGAATTATACTCCAACATAAAGAAAACAAAAATCCTCACAACTACACTAATAAGCACCATCATGATAAATGGAGAAAAGATTGAAGTTGTCAGGGATTTCATTTTACTTGGATCCACAATCAACACCAATGGTAGCAGCAGTCAAGACATCAGATGTCGTATTGCACTGAGCAAATCTGCTGCAAAAGACCCTTTAAAGTGTTAAGAAGCAAAGATGTCACCTTGAAGACTAAGGTGTGCCTAACCTAAGCTGTGGTATTTTCAATTGCCTCATATGCATGTGAAAGGTAGACAATGACAATGAATAAGGAAGACTGAAGAAAAGTTGATGTCTTTGAATTATGGTGTTGGTGAAGAATACTGAAAATACCATGAACTGCCAGAAGAACTAACAAGTCTGTCCTGGAAGAAGTATAACCAGAGTCCTCCTTGGAAGCGAGAATGGCCAGACTTGGTCTCAGCTACTTTAGTCATGTTGTCAGAAGGGACCAGTCCCTGGAGAAGGATATCATGCTGGTAAAGTAGAGGGTCAGCAAAAAAGGGGAAGACCCTGAATAAGATAGAGTGACACAGTGGCTGCAATGAAGGACTCCAGTATAGCAAGGATTGTGAGGATGATGCACCACTGGGCAGTGTTTCATTCTGTTGTACACAGGATCTTTATGAGTCAGAGTCCACTGGATGGCACCTAACAACAATAAGAGTCAAGCACTTAACCCTTTGCTCTGTTCAGGGACTCCACAAACTGAATACATCTTCATAATCAGTAGTGAGATCCAGAAACAGAACATTACCAGCACTCAAGAAGCACCACCCTCCAACAAGTTCTCTCCCAGCCACTGCCATCCTAAGGATGATAATTACTTTGACTTTGATGAAAGTTTGTTTGCCTGTTTTGGACTTTATATATAAACAATTATATTACTTGCTCTTTTGTGTCTGTCTTTCATTAGACTTTTTGAGAGTCATCCATATTGTGAAGTATAGATTTAAATTGTTCATCCTTTTTCCTGTATTATTCCTTTGTGTGATTAAACCATGATTTATTTATTAAGTAAAGTACTCAGATGCTAACAGAAAGTTTGATGGTTAGACCCCACCAGAGACTATATGAGAAAATCAATTGGGGATCTGCTTCTGTAAAGATTACAGCCTAGGAAACCCTATCGGGGCAATTCTTCTCTGTCCTATAGGGTGTCTATGAGTCTGAACAAATGTATGTGATTCTGTTAAGTCTATCCCTAGAAGTGGAATTACTGGGTCATAGAGTATGCATATGTTCAGTTTTAGCAGATATTACCTAATAATTTTCCTGAATGATTGTAGTATTTTATGTTGTTGTTGTTGTTATGTGCCATTGAGTCAGACTCGACTCATAGTGACCCCTCCTTGGGTATCACTATGGAAGTAGATTGCCCCATCTTCCTTCCTAGGAGTGGCTGGTGGGTTTGAACAGCCAGCCTTCTGGTTAGCAGTCAAGTGCCTTAGGCACTACGCTACCAGTTGTTGTTGTTGTTGTTATTTGCCATCGAGTCGGCCCCAACTCATAGCGACCCCTCCTTGGGTTTCCGAGGCAGTATCACTACGGAAGTAGGAATGCCCAACCTTCCTTCCGAGG
>NW_006921629.1:1292864-1301893 GCF_000298275.1 Orycteropus afer afer
AAGGAAGGTTGGGCAATCCTACTTCTGTAGTGATACTGCCTCAGAAACCCAAGGAGGGGTTGCTATGAGTCGGGGCCAACTTGACGGCAAACAACAACAACAACAACAACACATTCTTGCCAACACTTAGTACATTCTTTTTCATTTAACCATTCTTTCTTTTTCATTTAACCATTTCATTTAACCAGTGATACTGCCTTGGCCTCTTCCTTTGCATTTCTATGATGACATATGAGGCTCAGCACATGTTTTTGTAGGTTTAATAGTTATTTGTAAATATCTTCAAATAAGCTCTCTTCAAGTCTTTTGTCTTTTTTTATTATTATTTTTATTGGATTGCTGTATTCTTAGATCATTTTTTAACTGATTTGTAGGAAGTCTTCATGTATTCAGGATTTGTGTTCATTTTCAGATAAATATCATCTCTTACTGTTTAGATTGCATTTTTACTCTTTTTATGATGCATTTTGATGACACCACTACATTTTAATATGTCTATTACTTTTTTAAATTACATTTTTGTTTTATGGTTAGTATTTCTTATAACATATTTAAGAAGTCTTTGCCTTCCCAATATCATAAAGTTATTTTCTTACAAAGCTGTAAGTTTCACATTTAGATAGGTAGTCCACCTGGAACTGATTTTTATATATTTTGGGTATCCATATTCTGTATGAATATTCAGTTGACCAAGAGCCATTCATTGAAAAGATGGTCTTTTCTTCACTGCATTGTAGTGTCACCTCTGTTATAATACAGGTGACCATAAAGGTCTGTTTATGGTTTCTTTGTTTTGTTCATTTTCAATTTTTCTATCTTTGTGCAATTATCACAAATGTCTTAACTACCAAACAATTAAAATAGGTCTTATGATCTGGTAATATAAACCCTTGGAATTTGTTTCTGTCCAAGATTGGCTTTTTTTGGCCCTTTCCATTTTTATATAAATTTTAGTATTAAATTGTCAATTTCCACAAAAAAAAAAAAAAAACCTTCTAGGATTCTGCTTGGAATTGCTCTGGTATTTTTTTTTTTTTTTTTAAATTGTTCTTCCAAATTAACTTCACTCTGTCAAGATTTAAAGAAATCCCTTTGGAGTTTTGACTTGGATTTTGTTAATGCCATAATTTAATTTGTGGTATATTGAATTCTTTTTTAAAAAAATTGTCTCATGGCTGTGAATATTGATTTCCCCACAAGACCATCAGCAACTTTTGGAGAAGGTTTCTGCCATTTATTTGTTTGTTTGTTTGTTTTCTGTATACTTTTATGAAGACCTGTGGTCAAACAGCATTTTACATTTGTTTCTTGAATAGACCTTATAAAGTGTTGCAATATGACTTTATTTTGTCTCAGATATTCTGGTGTGGGTGTTCCTTGGCTATTAACTTCATTCATTTGTTGATTCATTCAGGGATTAATTCATTTACCTACCTAGCCACTAAGGAGCCCTCGTGGCACAATGGTTAAGCGGACAGCTGCTAACTGAAAGAACAGTGGTTCTAATCTACAAGCCATTTCATGGGAGTAAAGACCTGATGGTTTGCTCCAGTAAAGATTACAGCATAGGAAATCCTAGGAGGCTGTTCTGCGCTGCCATATAGAATTGCTCTGAGTCAGAATTGACTTGATGGCACACCACAACACCACTACCCAGGAAATGGCATAGTGCCTGGTTATGTTGATGATATCTAATTTTAAATAGGTATTGTCTCACACTATACATTGTGCTATATGCTTTGCACTTAAGCACCTTCTTTCTTCCTTTGGAGCTTTCAGTCCAGTAAAGTCACTGAGTGTAAAACCAACCATCTGATATGCAGTTTCTTCATTGTAAAAGGCATAGAGCTGTGGTAGTGACTAGCTCTAGCTAAGAAGCCACAATGAAGTTGATAAATCCCAGGGAGTTGACATTTGGGCTGGGTTTTAAAGCATGAGCAGGAGTTCTCCAGGCAGTAGAGCCCAGGAGTCTGGGAAAGGATATGGAGCACTCAGTGTGAAAAGAAAAAAAGACATGAAAGCAAGGAGATTCATCATATATCTGAGAAGCATGAGTGGTCCAGTACAGCTGAGGCACAAGGGGCTGCAATGAGCAGTAGGTGAAGCTGGGCATATAAATTAAGGCCAACCTATGAATGGGTTTTCACTGTATGTGAGCCTTTTTTGATTTTATTATTTAAGATGTTTTGTAAGACAGTGTCATAGTCAGATTTGCGTTTGTAAAATTTACTCAAATAGTTCCAAAGAGGGTGAACGATAGCATTGAGAGGCAGTTAGAGGATAATACAATAGCCCAGGCAAGAGATAATAAGATCCCAAATACCAGAAATGGGAATAATGATTATGGCTTATTCTGGAGGTAAATTCCCTGCTACTTGGTGACTGACTGGGTGCGTATAGATGAGGAGAGGAGCATCCCAAATGTCTGGATGCAGGACATGAGGTTGTTACAGTTTTAATCACCAATTGTTCACCCTGGATGACTGAGTTGAATAGAACAGCTATTCTGAAAGTATGCCAGCATGTGCTGATTGACAGCTGCGTGAAAAGGTACAGCAAAGTGCTGTTTTATTCTCTTCTTTAGAATAACCACATTTATGCCATGCGATTTCATTTTCCAGGATTTGCACGCTTCTTTTGTCCCCTATCCATCTGTATACTTACTGCTGCTCTCCTGGGAAGAGACAAGACAGGTTATTTCAGAAACCCAAACCCAAACCAACAACAATTCCTCCTTGCACATTGCTCTGAAATTAGATTAGTTTTTCAGCCCAACTTGGAAAGGAATCTTAAATCATGGAGTACAAACTGCTCATTTTGTAGATGAGGAAGCTAAGGCCCAGAGAGGGAAAATGATTTGTTAGCCAATAAGTGTAATCATCAGGTCTATGTGGAAATAGTGGGAAGCAGTAGATCAGCATGATTAGAAGTGAGGACGCAGATTGATCTGGCTCTGTTACTTACCATCTGTGTGACCTGGGAAAAGCTATTTAGGCTTTCTGAACCTCAGTTTCCTTCATTACAAATTGGACTTGTGAGAATTATATTTAAAAAATCGTGCACATTCACAAAGATGACACATCTGGGAGCTCAATGCATGGAGTGATGCTAAAGATGATGTTGATAGTGATGATGATGATGAAGAAGTGATTGAAGGAGCATGGACTTTGGTATTAGAACACTAGAGCTAAAATGCCTACTGTTAGCTATTTGGCCTTGTTAAATTACCTAATCTCTATAACTATCAACTTCATTTTATATAAAATAGAGATAATTATTTCTATCTTGTTCAATTTTGAGAATAAAATAAATGATATGTCTATTTAAAGTACCTAGAACAATGCCTGAGGGAGGAGTCCTTGGACAGTGCAGATGGATAAGCACTCAACTACTAGCCAAAAGGTTGTTTGTTCAAATCCATCCAAAGGTTCCTCTGAACACAGGCCTGGAAACCTGCTCTCAAAAGATCACAGCCTTGAAAACCCTATGAGCAAATTTCCTCTGCACTTACGGGTTCTCCATGAGTCAGAATTGAGTCGATGGCAACTAACAACAGTGCAATGGAAAAGATGATCATCTCAAGTTTGTTTGCTATCCCTGAATCCCCATCTCTTTCTTTTTATCTTTTTACTAACAGATCTGTCCTGGAGGAAGTGCAGCCGGAATGCTCCTTGGGAGCAAGAATGGCCAGACTTTGTCTCACCTACTTTGGTCATGTTGTCAGAAGGAACTGTTCCCTGGAGAAGGAGATCATGCTTGGTAAAGTGGAGGGCCAATGAGGAAGGGGAAGGCCCTCAATGAGATGGATAGACACAGTGGCTGCAACGATGTGCTCAGGTATAGCAAAGATCGTGAGGCTGGCACAGGACTGGGCAGTGTTTCGTTCTGCTGTGCATAGGGTTGCTATGAGTTGGAGACGACTCAACGGCACCTAACAACAACAACAATTCTCTCCCTCTTCATCCTTGTCTAATAACAACTTTAGTCTTTATTTTGATGGTAAATTGTCATTATCCATTTGCTTGGAATGTGGAAATCTATATTGCCATCATTGCTCCTCAGCTGTACAGATTGGAGTTGGTTCTTGACTGTGCCTGCCTGTCTCTCCTGTAGCTTTTGGTGACCCCAGATATGGCCCCATGTACTGTCACTACACTCAGGGCACACTTGGGTATTGATTTCAGAACAAGAACACTTACTCAGAGAAAATTTCTATCCTACCAAAGATTTGAGGCAGCGTGGGTAAATCTGCCACCAGGCTCCTTATCTCCACATAGACACTCTTTGGTAGATGTAGTTAATATTTTGTTGTTAGAAAGCTTTGGCAATTTCCTTGCTTCAGCAATTAAAACACAATTTTACCTTTTTTGGGTTGTTTTTGGTGGGGTTCCATGAATGAGAATGGAACAAACATTTTCTGAACCTTTTTTTAATGGAACCAAACCCATCTCCTTCATGTAATGGGGGAAAAAAATGAATGAGCTCCATGTCCAGGCATCTTTTGTAAAAGGAGTCGGTATCCCAGCTGTAATGTGGACAGAACAGCTTGATGGTTCACTGTGGCTGAACATGACTGAAAATCAGGTCAGACCTTGTCACACGAGGAAGATGAAAAGGTCAGTAACCAATAACAAGAATGTCCCCACTGCTGCTGGAAGTTCATCACGGAACTGGCCGTACCAGCCCAGGGGTTTCCATCTTCTCTGGAACTTCGATACCCCATCTGTTTGTTTTTATGCCTTGATATCCCCAAAGCCTCTCCCTCCGATGCTACAGAGCACATATTTATTGTTTTAATTAAAGGGAATAGGCTTGAGGATTTCAAAAGAGAAAATTGAAGATATCCAAGGGAGTGAAAAATCAGAGACGGGACACCTTACACCATAAAGCACTAGCGTTGCACAGCTCATTCCAGGTCCCCTGATTTATGCATGAAAAGTGCTGAAGTTATCTTGGGGGAGGGAGGGAGAGGGTAGAGTGCAGACTCGGGAAGGATATAAACTAGCCTGCAAATTTTTCCTCTTAGAAAAGAAAAGAAAAAGAAAGATGGAAAGAAGAAACATTAAAACGCATGTCTTCATTTTGCTCCCAAATGGATTCCATTAGACTCAAAATGTCATTCTAAGTGTACCTTGATGTGGTTGGAGATTTAGATCACTCTCTCCTCCCCTTCTGACCTTTATCATAGCTTCACATTCTGTGTGTGAGGGATAAATAATGCATGCTCTCGGCCAAGAAAGGAAGGAAGCCTCAAGGAAACGCTGCAGAATAGAGTAAGCAACATTTCCTAAGTATATTTTTATTTCTGACCCACTTCTTCTCACCCCCATTCCCACCTCTTGTCCTCTCCCACTCACCCTTTAGGACCCAAAAAACTGAAGATAGAGAGCCAGAAAGCCCAGGTTTAGGGGTAAAACTTGCATTTCAAATATTTATAGCCCAGGATAGATTCTGGACAAGTCTCTTCTTTCTCAGTCTTGGGCTTCTCTGTAAAATGAGGATACTCACCTTAGCACGCTGTATGTGTATCAATTGCTTTGAAAGGATAAAATGTGCAGTTGTATGCAAATAAACTTTGTCAACTGCTCCATGGGGAACAGACAGAAGAAAGGAGGTTTATTATGGTCAATTGCAATCCCAGACATAAGGTGAGGAGATCACAGAAACCTGGCCTTGGCTTTGGATCCCCCAGGCTGACTTTTGATGGAATAAAAGATCTCATTGATTCCAAATGGGGTGAAGGGTTTGGATTTCTTATCATATTCAGAAGCCAGACCCTTTTCTTCTTGCAGCTGTAACAGAAACAGATTAATGGACGAACTGAACTCTGCATTCAAGCTCAATTCAAAGCCAAACCTCACACAAGGAAGGATAATCTGTGTGTGTGCATAGTGTTTGTTTCTTACCAAAATAAAAAACCATACCTATTGCTGTTGAGTTGATTCTGACTGTAGCAACCCTGTAGGACAGGGTAGGACTGCCCCATTGGGTTTCCAAGGCTGCAAATCTTTCTGGAAGCAGAGCACCATATCTTTCTCCCATGGAGTGGCTCTTAGGTTGGAATCACTGCCCGTTTGGGTAGGAGCCGAATGCTTTAACCACTGAGACACTAGGACTCCTTTGTTTCTTACTCATGCCTATATTTTGCCAAAGTGTAGGGGACAATGACTGTTACCAGCTGGTGATTTAAACGTGGCCCCAAAACTTGACCTTCAAGCCACCTGCCTTTGGATTGAAAAATGAGGTGGGAAAGGAAATGATTGTAGAGCAAAAAATGCAGTTTGGCTACTTATCATCTGTGGGAGGAATTGAGAAGTAATAACAAAAATGAAGTCTGAGGACTATTTGCTCATTTACACAGCATCTCCTACTCCCCAATTACACACCCAATTAAGTGTTGGACAGTTAGGCAAACCGTTTAAATGTATCAGCAGGGAGTTTGGGATTAATGCACCTTCAGGTTTTAAGAAAACGTGGAAAGAAGTGTCCCTGTGCATGTCTTCCAGAGCCTAAGCCCTGGCTTCTCTTTGGGCATTTCTGATGCACTTTGAACACTTCTTCAGCTATCTGCACCTTGTCCCAGTGTCCTTAAAAACACCAATATCAGAAATGGAAGAGCTCACCATGTAGGAAAGAACTCAGGTCAGAGAAAGGGAGCAATTAGCTTAAGGACACAGAGCAAACAAATGGGAGATCTGGGGCTGCCCCAGTCTTCTGACCCCAATCTTGTGACCTTTCCCTACACTGTCCCCCTCCCCATCTTTGCTCTCTTTGATATCCTGCCCCCTCATTTCTAGTGTTTCTGCTCTCTTTATGCCTGTATTCCCCACTTTCTTCATAGATTTTCCTTGTGCCCCATTTAAAGCTAGCTTCCAGACTCTTGGTTCCCTACAAGGCTGATAGGCCAAAGAACAGAGGGCACTAGGTGGCCTGGATAAATAAGACCATGCCTGTATGGGTGGGATCATTTGGATGTATCTGAGTGGTGGTCCCTACCACACTTGTCCTTTAGATCTATGGAGAAATGAGAGTCACGTAGCCCTGTGGGGTCTGTCTCCTGCCCCTTCCAAGGATGCCCCAGTGACAGTGCACATAATGAATCAGTCTGAGCAAAGTCTAGCATAGGCAAAGTGGGTGGGGAGTGGGGCAACTTGTAGAAAATTGCTACCTGCCAGGCCCTTATCCTTGGTTTGGCATCAGACTCCAACACTGGCCCTTGTCCTAGTCTGGCTTGCTTAAAACATATAGAAGCCACCCCCTACATGATAATATGGGTTGGCATAGCAACCAGCTAGCATTAACAGCACTAACCACTTCAGAACATTAATAAGATCCCAGAGGGCAGAATTAGGGTCAATAGGTGGAAGTCCCAGGGATGCAGAGAAAGTAGTTAATTCTTTATCACGGAAAGCATCCGAGCAGAAGTAGGTGTGATGGGGCAGGCCTCCGTGACCATGTGACCTTTAGATGGATCCTGAGATTCTGAGCCATCCCATTAGATCTTGCCCTGAGGAACCTACAACTTCCCTTCTGGTTACAGTGTGTTAATAGACGGGCCTTGCTGCCTGCTTTTCAACTGACCAAAACCAAACCAAACTCACTGCCATTGAGCCAATTCCAAGTGTACATCTTTATAGAAGCAGACTGCCTCATCTTTCTTCCCTGGAGCTGCTGGTGGGTTCGAACCATCTACCTTTTGGTAAACAGCTAAATGCCTTCACCACCACCTGGGTATTAACTCTGCGGCATTTCCAGCCTCTCCTAGAGCTGGCTGAGTATGCACCTATGGCCAGATAATGTCCTTAGTCAGAGAGACATGTAAGGCCTTGGCCATGTTTGGGAACTCTGTGCTGAGAACTCCAGGGTTGGCAAGGGGATATGGGTGTGGCAGCGCACCTGTAGTATCTGCTACACTAGCACATAGATGACTTATAATTCCTAAATATGTTGGAGCACAGACCCAGATATTTTCACTAACAGGGATGAATGATGAGTAAGTCTGGAGACCACTGAGTACAGGATGAGAAGAAAACAGCCATCTAAAAAGGGACCCGAGAACAACCACAGAGCTAGAAGGAGATGCACAGGGGCGTGGGACCTCTTGCCAGGCAAGAGGCAGCTTCAGCAGTGTGAATGTCACAGAAAGATTGAGGAAGCTGCAGAAACATGCACTGGATTTTATCTTTTCTTGTCTGACACATCTAGTAGCATTGTGATAAATCAAATGCACTGATACAAAACTACCTTGTTAATTTTTATTTAAACTACTTCAAAAAACCAAATTCACTGCCATCGAGTCAAATTCAACTCCTAGTGACCCCCATAGGGCTTCCAAGGCTGTAAATCTTTATGGAAGCAGACTGTCTCACCTTTCTTAATGGGAAGCAGTTAGTGGGTTCAAACCACTGACCTTTAGGTTAGCAGCCAAATGCCTTAACCACTGCACCACCAGAGCTCCAAATTACTTCAAGTTGGGTGTATTTCCACATGCGTCTAAAAGAGACATGGCTAATGGGTGGAAAGGCTCGAATATAATGGTGTGTGAAGGGTTTGGGAAATTAAAAGAAGGGCAAATGCTTCATTTATCTGGCTAGAAAAATTAAATATGCGTGAATTTTCTGTTATCTGTAACAGGTTCCTCCTTAGATAACAAAGGTTGCTCCTTACATAACAGCTTTTAACATATTTAACCATTATGGATGAGAGTTGGTTTAAAATTTATCGTATCCTTCTCTAATTTCTTAAACAGAGACTATTAAACAGAATTTAAATTATCTTTGATAAATTGAGTTATTAGAACAAATTATCATACCATTATCTATCTCTGTTTCTCTCCACCACCACGCCCCCTGTGTGTGTGTGTGTGTGTGTGTGTGTGTATGTAATGGCCTTGGGGATGTTAGATTGAGTAATAGCTAACCTAGCTAACATTTCTGACAGGAAGCCAGACAGAGGAACAGTCAGCCACAGGGACCCAGGTGGGGGGGATACGAGAGGTCTCCAACAGCAGGACAAACTTGTCTGTCGGT
>NW_006921629.1:1304925-1319900 GCF_000298275.1 Orycteropus afer afer
GGGCAGTGTTTTGTTCTGCTGTGCATGGGGTCGCTATGAGTCGGAAACGACTCGACGGCACTTAACAACAACAACAGCAGCTAACATTTCTTTACCATTCAGCTGGCAAAGCAACTACCATGGATTCTCTCTTTTATTCCTCACAGTAAATGGATAAAGTAGGTATGTTATTATTACCACAGATGAAGAATTGAAAGCACAAAGAATCAGTTACTTGGCAAATTCACACAGCTAATGAAAGACATTGCTGACCCTGGAGCTCTGATTTGTTAAATTCCAAAGACCCTCACCTGAATCATTGGACTGAAGGTTCTTTGAACTCTGGCTCAGTGGTCATAGACTGCTTTCCTTTCTTTTCTTTTCTTCTTCTTCTTTTTTTTTTTAAAATTATGCTTTAGATGCAAGTTTACAGAGCAGAGTTTGTTTTACATTCAACACTTCGTGTACATTTGGTTTCACTCCCCAACTACCATCCCCAACCCTAATCCACTCTCCTCGCCTTCCTTCTCCTAACCGTCCCCCGCCCCGTGCCTCTCATAGTTGTGCACTCCTGTGTATCCTGAATTTCCTCCATGTGAATGTTGCCCCCCTGGTGCCCTGTGGTCGATTGCTTCAAGGGATGCATCTCCACAGAGTTTGTGGGTGTGTCATCCTGGGTTGAGTTGTCTGCTTGTACGTCTTATTTACTATTGGGCTGAGAGCCAGCCAGCCCCTGAGAGTGAGTTTTATTCCAGGCCCAAAGTGTATCCCAAGGCCATAGTATTAGGGGTCCCACCAGACTCCATTCAACCAGTAATTCTGGTCATTATTGTGTTTTTGGGATTTTGTTCCACGTATTTCCTCCCACTCTATCCAGGATCTCCAGGTTTGATCTTTTCCTGAGTGGTTGGCATTGGTAGCTGGGCACCATCTAGTTCTTCTGGTCTCAGGTCCATCATGTCCTTGGGCTGATTGCTTCCAGATGCCCTTGGTTTTTTGCACTCTTCTTCACTTCTGATGATAGGAGACCATTAGCTGCAGCTTAGATGTCTGCTTGAAAGCTTCTAAGACCTCAGTCGCTACTCATCAATGTAGGTTGTGGAACAAGATTTTTATGTATTATGTTGTGCCAATTGAGTCTGGTGTCCCCTAGTACTATGGTTCTGAGTAGGTAGATCCATTGGATCTCTCTCCTACAGTGTCTGGCTGTCTGAGGGATTGCTCTATGTCTGTCTTCTGATGTTTCTGTAAGGATTGCAGGTATTTTGTATCACTGGTATCTGCACAAGGTTAGCCTCTGCTGAACATATCCTTAGTCTGGAGTATACTCCTATTCACTGACCCCCATCTGATCTTCTCAGATGTTTATGTGTTTATCTGTAGCCTGGTGTTTGGTGTTAATGGTAATACAGTATTGTGGATATACTGGTATTAGCCTCTGTCATCTTTATCTTATGTGCATAATTTGATGTCCTCTCTTTCCCTAATGTTATCACAATGGTCACAGACTCTTTCCATACCATCCCTCCCCTTACCCACTTCAGTGTGTGGCCCCCAAATAGCCCAAAACTATTCCCTCCCCACTCTGGGAACCTATAAAGTGAGTTCCCTTCCTTAAGCAAACCCTTCCTTGTCTTTTTAAGGTAATGGGCTCGTACAATATTTGTCCTTCTGCGATTGACTCATTTCACTCAGCATAATGTCCTCCAGGCTCATCCACCTTGCGGGATGATTCGCGTATCCTTCATTGTTCTTTAATGTAGCATAGTATTCCATTGTGTGAATGTACCATAATTTGCTTATCCATTCATCTGTTGATGGGCATTTCAGTTGTTTCCATCTCTCTCTTTGCTATAGTGAATTGTGCTACAATGAACATAGGTGTGCATATGTCTGTGTCCTGCCTCTCATCTCTTTAGGATATATTGCTAGTTATGGAATTGCTGGGTCAAATGGTCTTTCTATTTTCTTGAAGTTTTACATCTAACTTTCCTGCTTCTTCTGTCCCTACCTGTTTCCATTCCACTCCTTTGAGCCAGTCTGCCAGGCTTACATGCCACATTAACTAACTCACCAGTGACACCACATGGTTTTGTGTCATTGGGGAACTCTCAATCTTGTTCTTATTACAGTGTCACCAGGTGTTTCAGAATTACTATTCCAGGGAAGGAATCAAGCCAGAAGAGGGACATTGACTTGCTCCGCAGGGGGGATCTGTAGCAGAGGTAGGGCAAACACGAGGTCACCAGCTTTCCAGCTTGAGGGTTTTGAAAGCCTCTGGGCTGTTCCTATAACTCAGAGAAAACCTGGACTCTGAATGCAAAAGGTAATTGGAGAACTTGCTCAGAGGTTGCTGGAGGAATCTGCAGAATTGGCTTCTCCCATTCTTACTTTCTTTTAGATGTATGCTTGCCATTACCATGGCAACTGGGAAGCTTCATGGACTTCATTGAACCATTGCTTGGAGAGATGCAGCAGGACAATCCAGTGGGATAGATAGGGAGGGAGGCTGAGATGTGTAAACGTCCCCATTGTATCCTCAGGCTCTGCCAGTGCTATCCCTAAAAGCAGATGCAGGAATACAGGGATCATGACTCATTTTGTGACCTCACCCCCCACCACACCAATCCTGATTGTCATAAATATACATAATGTGACTAGATGGTCTGCAACTAGAAAAATCCTCTAGTGAGCTTTGCGTTGTAAACTTTTCTATCTTTAGGTCTCCCCTCCTTATTGCCTATCTTTCTTCTTTCACCTTATCTTCTTACTGCTTCTTCCCCAAGTCTCTGGGAGAGTCCAAGCTTAGTGCCAGAGTCAGGGACAAGGCTTATATTTCCCTTGCTGGGAGCTGGGTGATTTGGAGGAACGGTAAGTGTAGCAAAGCCATTAAGAGCAATGTCTACTTTCTAGCTACATGACCTTGAGCTTAGTTGCCTCATTAGTATAATGAAGATGGCAATAATGTCTTCCTCATAGGGCTGTTGTCTAGGATTCAATGAGTTAGTATAATTTGTGGTGTACAGAACGATACCTGTTATGTTGAAAGTCCTACATAAGTAAGGAAATCAGATGTGTCTAGGATAGTCCCTTGTATGCCTATTGTCTTGTCATAATTATTAACAGTGTTCCCTTTCTATTTTGGAAGTATCTGGGGTATAGATGCTAAATGATATGATTGCCCTCTATACAAATATTAGCTATTTTATTATAGCTAGTGATCCAGTATTTTTAGGAATTGCAGGGTTGGATGCCACAGGCTAAGAAGAGGCAGGCAAGAGTTTTGCTCCAGGGTATCTGCAACAACCAATTCAGGTTAAAGTGCCCTTGTCTTGGGAAAAAAATGAACTCTGTAACATTGAAGTTTTAGTCTTCCCCACCCCTCCCATTTCCTTAGTAAGAAGTGCCAAGAATCAATATGGGTGCAGTCCCATTGGGGTCCCACCCAGTAATGCACATTCAGGAAGCAGGATTGGATACAATGCTGATTCTTCCATTTCTGGTCCCTTCATGTCACTAGTCTGCAAGCCTCTTGGGGAAGGCATGTTGTTCACTGTTGAATCTTCCAGGGCTCACAAGGTGCCCATACTTGAGCAAACAATCAGTAAATACATGTGAAGTGAGGTGAAAGGAGTGGGTTTTTTTTAATGACTTAGATGCCTGCTCATAAATACATTAACTTCCTGCTTACTGGATCACAGCTAATCACTGCTCAAGATGAAAGCTTTGGGGACTTAATGATTTTTGAAAACTATATTCAAGGTTAAATTATGAGTGAAGCCAAGAATCTAAACTGCTGGAAGCAATTTCCTCATGTTTCAACAGTTGCTCAAACTCATCCAGTTTATTTATTGAAAGCCTGCTCTCTCCTCTCCCTTGCGTTCTCCCTCAACTGGAGTGCACACATCATGGCAGCGTCGTTTCTGGATTTCCCAGGAAATAAGCTACTGCGTAGAACACAGTTATAGGCTAAAGTGCCTCAGGACTGGTGTTTTCAAAGGGAAATAACTAAAAAGTGGGGAGATATGTGCCCTGGGCATAAGTCCCTTTGCTTCACAAGTTCTGAATTTATTCACAAAGTGCTGGGGATAAAGAGACCAGATTTATTTCAAAGTTGGCCCTTTTCCCAGGCCTGTCCATAGCCCAGCTAACATATAAGCACTCATCCCTCCCTGAGACTCCCTGAGACTCTGTGAAGGACCTGACGGGGAGGTAGGTGGGGGAGAAGATGTTAAAAACAGTCTTTGCTCTGTTGTTGTTGTTGTTGTTATGTGCCGTGGAGTCGGACCCGACTCATAGCGACCCCTCCTTGGGTTTCCAAGGCAGCATCACTACGGAAGTAGATTGCCCCATCTTCCTTCCGAGGAGTGGCTGGTGGGTTTGAACCACCAGCCTTCTGGTTAGCAGTCAAGTGCCTTTAGGCACTACGCTACCAGAGCTCCCTTTGTCTGCTCTAGATGGCTGTTATCTGAGTATGCCTCGTTGGCCATCTTCTTGTATTTCTTGGGCACCTGGGGTTTCACTGTGTCCTTCAAAGCCCTCCTGTTGGAGAGAGGTTTGCCTGAAGTGTCTGCAGATTATTTGACTTCACTCGGTTGTAAACTTTAAGGGTGGTGTTCTATTGTTTTGTTTTCTCTTATTTATTTAATAACTAAAGCTGAGCATCCTGCTAGCTACTGTAATCATTTAGGTAAGAAATTTTTGTCCTCCTTTGTGTAAGAGAACACAAATAATCTTATGGGAGGCATTCATTGTTCCTGCGAGAAGGAAGTAATGGGACTTCACATGTGTGTTGTTGAGGAGGGTACTGCTGGAAGGGTTGTTTGGGGCTTAGCAGAAGTTGTCGCTCTCCTTGTTATGCTGGGAAGGTGTGAAAAAATCTGCAAAGGGATCCTTTAGGCCCACAGAGTGAAAAGGGCCCTAGATGGTGACTCCCTATTCTAGAGATGTGTGATGAGCATGGTGGTCCTGAGCAAGGATCCTAGCCTGGAGAGAAGGGCCCATGTAGACTGGTGGTGGAGACATGGTGGAATTTTGGTGTTTAGATGAGTCTTGCAGTTTCTCAGGACCTGGGTCCCCTGGCATAGTGTATTGACTTGAGGGACAACAGCCGAGTATGTGTGTGAACACGAACTATAACCTTGGTTCCTAAGTGTAGGTCTTCATTGTGATCTGTGCAATAATCTTGGCCAGCACAGCCACCTCAGCTTTGGTGGGCAAGTGTCTCTGGACCAACACCAAATTTTTCTTCAACAGTGACCTCTTGTGGTCATAGGAGCAAATGCATTTGTAGTCATATTTCTTGAGCTGACTGCTAACCACAAGGCTGGTGGTTCAAACCCACCAACCACTCCTCAGAAGGAAAGTTGGGCAATCTACATCCATAATGATACTGCCTCGGAAACCCAGGGAGGGGTCGCTGTGAGTCGGGTCCGACTCAAAGGCACATAACAACAACAAAAACAAGAAGCAGAAGTGACTCCCTTTACACTGATAAAAGCCTGAGGTTGGATAAACAGAAAGACAGGTAAAAGGGGGAAAAAAGGTATCAAAAGAGAAAGAGATTATGGACTTCATGATAATTAAGAGAAATGGCACTCATGATTCATTTAACAATTACGTGACTATGACTAATTTTTTTCCAAATTGGTGCAACAGGTCATACCAGTTACAAAACTTAGTGCATAACACTGCATATAGTTGGATTTCAATACATGTTTATTGGATGAAAATGAATGGATAAGAGGATGGAATTAGTGTTTGCTGAAAACCCACACTCAGAAACTTCATAAACGTAGTTAATATTTCCCCACAATACAGTGACTATTCTTATCCCTATTTTACAGATGAGCCCTGCAAGCGTTCATATTCACTAGCAAATGGTAGAAACAGTAGCTGAACCAAGAACTGACTCCCAAATCCATGCTGGCTCCCCTCTGTTGTCTCCTTGGCCAAATGGACTCCTGAAGGGATGTCAGCTGCAGCCTTAGGCACTGAGCTTGTAAAAGGGATTAATCGGATGTAAGGATAGTGAATAGAGACCTGCGTTTGGCAAAAGCGAATTAATTGAAACCAAGTCAAGAAAAGCCTTTTAAAAGTGAGAAATTCTGGTTTTCTCCTGAGAGTTATAATTTGGTGTGAGGATTAGGGTATTGAAGGCCCCAGGAGAACCACCTCCTTCAGTATCTGTGGGTGCCTGAGTCACTTCCACAACAATTGGGGATTCCAAGAGAGAAGGACACAAAGGAAAGAAAGTAAGTGAAAAAAAAAATTCAGTCAGGGGAGTGGAGAAAGAAGAGTGGAAAAGAAACCCATTTTGCAAAAGCAGATACATTTAGAATACCCAACTGAAAGAAACACTACATGCAGATGGGAGATTTTGCAAGGAGAACGGCCGAAATCATAGGATGTTAATTATTTTGACCCCCATTTCCCGCCATCACACTTGACGCAGGGCATCCTGGAGTAGAAATGACACCACTGCCCTCAATAACATGTCTACAGCAACTAATGATCTCTCTGAAGTGCAGCTCAAGTTCCTAGAGTACAACTATAACTCCAGAAGCAAATTGGCTTTGCAGTAATGGCTTCAACATAATTGCTAGGAGTTGCTGTCCATTTTGGACAAGAAACACAAGGGATGCATACATTAAGACCTTTCATTTTTTTGGAAGGAGCTGTGGTCCATCTTGTAGTATCAGACAACATTTGCACATTGAGCTCCACAAGGATGGGAGCCATGATCATTTTGTCCTCATTGTATCCAAGAACTGTGCACATAACAGTCGATTTGAAAATTTGAATAGAAGGGTGAATAGGTGTTGAAGTTTTGTTTCCTTGAAGCCACACTTAATTTTTTTTTTTTCAATTAAATAGTGTTGAGCATCTCTGAGGTATTAAGCTCTCTGTTAGCCTTTGAGAATATAATACTCAGGAAGACATATTGCCTGCCCTCAAAGAATTCATAGTTAGTGGACTAATTAGCCTTTTGGAGAGAGAGAGAGAAAAAAAAAATATATGTATGTATATTTATGTACATATATATTTTTGTATGTATATATGTGTGTGTATATCCATATATATAAAACGAGGCTTTGGAACTCTGTAGAACTGACTTTAGTTCTTCCACACTTGGTTGGATATTTCTGCTTATTTGGAAGACTGAAAGACCTAGAGAACGCTTCTGGAAAACCAAGAGGAACAATAGCTTGTCTTAAGGCTCATTCCTTAATTCAACAAATACTGTGTTAGGAGATGTGTTTGGTGGTAGGAAACTATCATGAAAACGGGAGCCCAAAATCTTCCCAGAGCTCATACTCGAGTGGAGTTGGGTTGATGGTGGTGAAACAGACACTACACAACAGAAATAAATAGTGGATCTGGGATGTTACATTGTGATAGGTGCAGAACATTGCAAAGAACTTTGGAATAGGAAAGCCTTGCCCATATTGCTCCTATTTTCTGTTCATACAAACAGGTCCTTTAAAACTTCTCCATTTCCCCAACCACATGTTAACTCCCCTTAGGCGACGTTAGATGTGTGTAAATTTCTGAGACCAGCAAACTCCCACCTATTTCCTAACGCTCAACATTTCATCAGAACCATGAACAAAAGAATGAACATGCTTGGGCCTCAGGTACCTCACCTGTGCACCGAGAAGCACAATGCCTGCAGGGTTGATGTGTTTTAAGATAAATGGATGTGAAAATGGCTAACGCCCCATGAGTGCCTGTTAACTGTTTTTTGAAAGCAAAATAAGAATCTTTTAGGAGGGAACAGGTTCTTTCTGGGCTTAAGCAGATGTAAGATTTAAAGTACAGAGTCTCTGCTATGGTTTGTCCACAAATGAGGGGAGCTCAGAATCACAGCATGTTTGCAGTAAGGGAGGATCCGTGAGCACCGTACTGCCTACCTGTCAGAGCAGAACTGTGCTCAGAGGGTTGTCAGTGGCTGATATTTTTGGAAGCAGATCACCAAGCCTTTCTTCCGAAGCACCTCCATGTGGATTTGAACCACCAACCTTTTGGTTAGCACTTGAGTGAGCTAATCATTTGCACCATGCTTGAAAACTCACTGCCATCAAGTCGATCTCGACTCACAGCAACCCCCTCCTTGGGTTTCCGAGGTATCTCTACAGAAGTAGATTGCCCAACCTTCCTTCTGAGGAGTGGCTGGTGGGTTTGAACCTCCAGTCTTCTGGTTAGCAGTCAAGTGCCTTGGCACTGTACCACCAGAGCTCCCTGCACCATGCTTAATAAGGCACACATGATCACATGGTGGGTTCCCCACAATCTAAGGGAAAATGCCACGGAAACCAATTGGGATAGTCCTCTTCCTGCCCCGTGGGACCTAGATGACTCTGATTTATGAATATTTAAGTAGCACTGCTTATCTGCTCTGGGCTGCCAAGCCTTGTGTTTATGCTCTGACTCACCACCATAAACTTCTCATTTTACATGGAGATAAGGTCGGTTGCATGGAGACAAAAGAAGCTGCACAAGATGTAGCTTCATATCACTTGGGACTCCTTTTGACAATAGTAATAATAATAACAGGATTGATAATGGCAGCTTATAGTTACTCTCACGGTATAATGCTTAAGGCATTTGACTGCTAACCAGAAGGTTGGCAGCTCAAACCCCCCCAGACACTCCTCGGAAGGAAGACTGGGCAATCTACTTCCATAGAGATACTGCCTTGGAAACCCAAGGAGGGGTCACTATGAGTTGAAACAGTTACTTAGATATTTATTAATGCTTTACACATTTTTGCTCATCAGATCCTCCCAACAACCCTATGGTAGGGGTACTTTTTTTTTTTTTTTTATTAGGATTTGGGTGAAGATTTACAGAGTAAATTCACTTTTCATACAGCAGTTCACATATACTTTGTCTCATGTCATTGACCAAAATTTACAATGCAGCAGCTCCCCTCCCACTTCCTCCCCATAGTTACCTCCTCCCAGTGTCCATCCCTTCATACTCTTCTGCACCCTGAGCTATCTCCCTGTGCATAAGCAGCCCTTCCTTCTCCCATGATTGTTCTCTCCAGGGCGTGTGTCTACTTGAGGTAAATGTTTAACTCACATGCCTGTACTTTGTTTGGCTGGAAACCACAGTTGTGGGTTCAATTCCAGACCTGAAGGGCAACTAGGGGCCATAGTCTCAGTGGTTACACCAGGCTCCATTGGACCAGCAAACCTGGTCCCCACCTTCTTTTTTTTTTTTTGCCTCCAAATGATTTTGAGTTTTGTTCCACATTGTTCTCCCTCTTTATGCAGGATCTCCTACATCCCTTCCAAGTGGCAGAAGGACACCACGTAGGTTTTATTAGTAAGCCCATCCCGGTTCTCTCCCTTCTGGTGGATCCCTGGATCCCTGTGCAGACTCCCTCTGAAAGACCCCTTGTAGGACAGCACCCCCTGCATGTGACTGTGTGTTGCCCCAATAGTTTGTTGTGCAACATGTGCAACATTGCTTTCTCATGGTCCTAATTTCTTTGTTGATCAGCCCCAAACTCCCTAAACTCACTCCATTCCACTACCTAACAAGGCACATGGGTGACAGCATGATTCAATGACCCTGACGCTCATTCCTATACCAGTAGTGGCACCATGGGCAATTTATTTAACCTCTGTAAGCCTTAATCTCCTCCTCTTTAAAATGAGCAGAAAAACATCACAAGACTAAATGAGATGTTGGCTTCTGATACATGTTGATTCTGCCTTAGTTATCTAGTGCTGCTACAACAAAAATACCACACATGGGTATCTTTAACAAGCAAAAAGTTATTTCCTCACAGTTCAGGGGCTAGAAGTTCAAATTCAGAGTGCTGGCTCTAGAGGAAAGCTTTCTCTCTCTCTCTGTAGGCTCTGGAGGAAGGTCCTTGTCTCATTTGAGCTTCTGCTCCTGGGCAATCTTCATATGGCTTGGGGTCTTTCTTCCCCCATCTTTGCTTGCTCACTTGCTTTTAAATCTCTTTTATATTTCAGAAGACATTGACTTAAGACACAACCTACACTAATATGATCTCATCAAAGTAACAAAGAAAACTCATTCCCAAATGTGATTAAAATCATGTAGGGGTTAAGAAGGAGCCCTGGTCATGAGATGGTTAAGTTCTTGGCTGCAAACTGAAAGGCTAGAAGTTTGAATCCATCCAGCAGCTCTGTGGGAGAAAGCCCTGGAAATCTGTGCCCATAAAGATTACGGCCTAGGAAATCCTATGGGGTAGATTTACCCTGTGCTGTAAGGTTGGTATTAGTTGGAATCAGCTCAACAACAACATAGGGGTTAGGATTTACAACATGTATTTTTTGGGGACACAATGCAATCCATAACAATTCCCTTCCTTCTTCTGCAATAACTGTAATGAGAATAATTTATGCATGGATACATAGACAATCTGAACAGAGATACGAAGGCAAATGGAGCTACACCCATGAATATATATAGGGTTGACAGAGGCTGTCTTTACCTATGCATTTATATGTGCTTCAAATATATCCATGAATGTAGTAGAACATACAGGGGACACAGTCATGAAAACATCTTAGTCACAAGCAAACACCCTCACGGACTTAGTCGCTGGATACAGAGGCTCAGGACTATAGTCTTAGGGGACTCTAAGGTCAATTGGCATAACATAGTCCATAAAGACAATGTTCTACGTCCTACTTTGGTGAGAAGAGACTGGAATCATAAAAGCTTGTGAATGACCATTTAAGGTGTACCAATTGGCCTCTCCCCTTCCAGAGCAAAGAAGAGTGAAGAAAATCAAAGATGCAAAGAAACAATTTGTCCAAAGGACTAATGGAGCACAGGAAGCCCAGCCTCCATGAACCTGAGACCAGAAGAACCAGATGGTGCCTGGCTCCTACTGCTGACTGTTCTGAAGGGATCACAATAAGGGGTCCCGGATAGAGGGGAAATGTGGAACACAAAACTCAAAATCACGAGGAAGTCCAGGCTTGCTGGTCTGATGAGGACTGGTGGAACCCCCAAGACTATAGGTTTTGGATGCCTTTCAAGCAAGGAAGTGAACTTGGGCCCAGTGACTCGACCACCAGCCAAGTGATAGACAAGCCTATAAGGTGATCAATAATACCAGGAGGGTATGCACTCATTAGAATAATCATGCATGTGAGATAAAAAAGGACAGTGTTTGCCCAGGGTTTGAGCTAGGAAGGTGGGAGAGGATAAGAAGGAAGGACCAAGGGAAGGGATGGGCACAGGGAGGAAGTGGGAAGAATATTGCTACAATATGCGGATTGCAGTAAATGTCACAAAACAGAATGTGTATGGATTGTTGATTGGCAAACCAATTTGCTTTGTAAACTTTCACCGAAATCACAATTCAAAAAAATCCCTTTCCTCTCTGAAAATCCAATCTGCACAGAACTGAGTAAGGCATTTCAATGTCACTGGGTATGCGGCCCACAGAGCCCTCTAAGTGCACAGATACTTATGTGGTTGCCCTGTACACACTTTAGAATTGGGATTTCCCATCAAAGCATTGGCGCATTGGCAGACATTGTTTTAATCAGTGATTTCAAGCTCTATTGGATTATAGCTCCTCCTCATAGGGCCCCAAGTATTGTTACTGTAAGTGAAGACTGTAAATGTTTTAGTTTCAGGTGGCAGCCTCAGAATGTTTTCCCAGCAAAGTTAATTAAATGTATCCAAAGTTCTCCATGCGCATTCCCTGTCTCTCACACAGCTAGGCTTGTAATTTCATGTGCTCTCCCTTGATCTATTTTTGCACAATCACATATTAATTTTTTTCCTAAATACACCCATCAACCTAGACTCGTGTCTATTTTTTATTCAGTCTTCTGCCTGCCCCCTGTCGTTTAATCCATGTTCTACACAGTAGAGGGAGGAGGAGAATTGCAAGACCCGGTTCCAAGTCTGGACTCTGACGGCCTGTCTGCTTTGTGATTGTAACCACTCCTGTCCATCCAGGTCTCAATGTGCTCATTGGTAAAACGGAAGTGAGAAATACACTGTGAGTCTACAAGGGAATACAGTACAGTATAAGCAGAAGGCATTAATAATTATGTTAGCTTCCTAGTGCTGCCATAACAAAGTACCACTAACTTGGTATTTGTCTAAAGGACTAATGGAGCACATGAAGCCCAGCCTTCATGACCCTGAGACCAGAAGAACCAGATGGTTCCTGGCTCCTACTGCTGACTTGTTCTGAAGGGATCACAATCAGGAGCCCAGATAGAGGGAAAATGTGGAACACAAAACTCAAAGTCACAAAGAAGTCCAGGCTTGCTGGTCTGATGAGAACTGGTAGAACCCCCAAGACTACAGAAATTTATTTGCTCACAACTTAGGAGGCTAGAAGTCTGAAACCAAGGTGTTGGCTAGGTTGGCTCCTTCTGGAGAGAATCTGTTGCATGCCTCTCTATTAGCTTCTGGTGGCTCCTGGCAATCCTTGGATTCCTTGCCTAGTATATGCATCACTGCAATCTCTGGCTCTGTCATCATATGGCATTCTCCCTGTGTGTTTCTGTGGCCAAATTTCCCTCTTATAAGGACTGCTTATAAGTAAGGCATTTGACTGCTAACCAGAAGGCTGGTGGTTCAAATCCACCAGCCACTCCTCGGAAGGAAGATGGGGCAATCTACTTCTGTAGCAATACCACCTCAGAAACCCAAGGAGGGGTTTCTATGAGTCGGATCTGACTCGACGGCAGTGAATTTGGTTTTGGCTTTTGGTAATCCACTATGACTTCATTTTCACTTGATTTTATCTACAAAGACCTATTTCCAAATATGGTCACAACACAGGTTCCACTAGAAATATATTTTGGGGAACATTGTTCAACGCAGTATAGTAGTAGTCAATCTTTGTACAGGCTTATTGGGCATCACCAAGTCTTGAGCACTATGCATAGGTAAGCATGTCGGCTCTGTAAGCAGAGGGGTCGGTTCCCAGCTCTTCCTACCTGTGTGGTCTTGAACACTGGATTTAACCTTGCTAAGCATCAGTGTACAGAGTAACAGCTGTAAAGTGGATATGATAATACCACCAACCACTCCTTGGAAGAAAGACAGGGCAATCTAATCTACTTCTGTAAAGATTTGTTGTTGTTAGGTGCTGTCGAGTCATCTCCAACTCATAGCGACCCTATTTACAACAGAACAAAACACTGCCCGGTCCTGCGCCAGCCTCACAATCCTTGCTAGAACTGAGCTCATTGTTGCAGCCACTGTGTCAACCCATCTCATTGAGGGCCTTCCCCTTTTTCATTGGTTCTCTACTTTATCAAGCATGATATCTTTCTCCAGGGAATGGGCCCTTCTGACAATGTGACCAGAAGAAGTCTGGCCATTCTATAAAGATTTACTGCCTTGGAAACCCAGTGGAGATCGCTATGAGTTGGAATCAACTCAAGCAGTGGGTTTTATAAGTTCATGATAGGATTCATTCAGGGGTTTGCAACCAGGGGAGATTTTGCCCTCTCTCTGGGGGACATTTGTTAATGTTTGGAGACATTTTCAGTTGCCATAACTGAGGTGGGGAGTACTGCAGGACTCTGGTGGGTAGATGATGAACAGCCTACAATGCACAGAACAGTGCCCCTCAACAAAGAATTACCCGGTCCAAAATGTCAATAGTGCTGAAGTTAAAAAAGCCTCATTAATGGATATAATTCATGCAAATTCTTGGCAGTGTTTGGCACATAATAAATGTCTACATTGAGAAATAAAGTTGGTTATGTCTGGAGGGAACAATAGAATGTCTTAATGTCAGCCATAGCTCTAGGATTGGAATCTTGAAACAAATACAGTCTGCTTCACCCTGCACATGTCCCAGCCCCATGGCATATTCATTCCCTGTGCTGAGTATGCACATAGCAGTCTTACTCATCCATCTGCAAGTCTCCTGGACAAAGGCACCACTCTGATTCCTCCTTGATTTTCTCCTGGTGTTTAGTGTTGTGACTTTACATACAGAACATGGTCAATTAGGGTCAATAAAACAAACAGCTCCTTAGTGGTGGTTGGCAACATTTTTTTTTAACTTTTAATTTTGATCTGGGTAAAATTTTACAAAGTAGATTTGTTTTACATTCAACAATTCAAGTGCAGTTTAAACATAACAGGAGGCAAAGTTAGGATAGCTTCTTAGCCACAAATAAGCACCTTGAGGAAGTAGATCGCTGGGCCTGTGGGCTGGGGACCATGGTCATGGGGGCATCAAACTCAATCGGCACAACATGGTACACACAAAAATATTGTTCTACATCTTACTTTGGTGAGTAGTGACTGGGGTCTTAAAAGCTTGCAAGCAGTCATCTAGGTGGCAACCATTGGTTTCTTTTTTGGAGCAAAGAGGAGTGCCAAAAATCCAAGATGCATGGCAACTTGGTTTTGTGGTGTGGCTGGGAGATGTTACAGAGATATATAGATGTTGGAGTCATTTGTTTAAGAAAGCAGGGTCAGGCTGTTGTAGGAAGGCATTGATGAGTGGCTGAGGCCAGGTAGTTCATATGCCAAGGGCAACTGGCCTTAGTTGGAGATGATACTTGCTTCCCAGCCCTCACATACTTATAAGGAACAAGCAGACATTTTGGGGTCTCCAGCACTTGGAAGACTGTTACCAATTCTCTGGGACAAAATCCAGGGGAGTGGTCATTCACAGAACCAGTGGGGAGAGGGACAAGGGACCACACTCATCATCTGGCCCCCATCCTTCTTAGAGGAGGAAATGGAGCTCCAGCTAAATCCCAATGGAAGCTGGATTAGAACCCATGTCTCTTGCTACCCCCAAGTCCAGAGTTCTCTCTGCAGTATGGACATTGATACATCCCTCCCACCCTGAAGGAGGTTCTAGGGACAATGAGATGATGTCCCTTACTTGTTGGTATCCTCCCACATTGCTTTAGGAAAGTGCCCAGATCAAAATATGTAGGCAATAAAGCCTTGCTAAATTGAATGTATAATCAAATATACAAAGAAGAGACATATATATATATATA
>NW_006921629.1:1320000-1349305 GCF_000298275.1 Orycteropus afer afer
ACACGTGTACATGAACACACACACACGGAGATAGAGGTAAAAAATATCTACCTCATTCTCACTTCTTCAACCATAAGCTCTTGAAAATTTAGACTCTGGCACTTGTTCTATGGCCTTTTAGATGTCACACACAGTCTGAAAGAATCTCCCTATTTTTAATTCTTTGGAGCTTCCCAAGGCCCCACCTCCAGCCCCATTCCTTTCTTGATGCTCTCTTCTCTCTTTCTAGCCCACATTGATTTCCTCTTCCTTAGAGCCAAGTCTTATTTTCCTAACCAGTCAACATGGCGCTGCTGGCTGGCTTCACTGTGTTATAGCTCTGGGAGGTGTCTGGGAAGCATCTTGATTAGAATACACCTACTTCTCACTTATTGACTGTCTCATTATCTGACATTTTGCATTTATGACGATAGTAAGAAATCACCATCCAACTATTTCGCACATTAATGATGTATGTCTGTCAGTAACGAATGCTGATATGTGAAGAGTGTGTAATGCTGGCTGTGATGGTTATGTGTCAGCTTGGCTGGGCTATGATTCTCAGTGGCTTGGCAGTTACTTTAATGATGTGATTTGGCAGTTATGAAGTGATGTAGTCATTCCCCATTTGTGTATAATGCCAATTTTCAATAGTGACCTGGTGCAGTGTAGTAAATTACCTGGTATGGCTTTCCTAGCCATAAGTCTTTGTAAACTCCATGGTGGAATTTGCCACGAGCAACTCAGAAGCTCCTGATTGTTAAAGTTATCCACCTGAGGTATTTCTATTGAGTGTAGCACCAAGTAATTTTCTGGGAAGTGTGCTCTTTCTCTCAGGTGTATAGAATTCTGATGTTAGGATTGGTTAGTTTGGCCACTCTGCCAGGCTTAAAAGGAGCCCTTCTAGAGGCAGAAGGAGTCTCTCTGAATGCTGGCTGAGAAAGACATGCTGTTGAGAAAAACACACTACTGAGAGACATGAGAGACAAATGCTGCTGAGAGAGAGACGCAAGAGACATGTACTGCTGACAGAAACCTCAAGAGACATGCACTATTGAGAGAGATTGAGTGTGTTTCTGAACTTGAGTTGTAGCCTGTGTCTTCCCTAAGAAACCTCCTAATCTGTGAGTTCTGTGTGGCCACTGCAGCAAATTATTGAATCCAGCAGAGAGGTGGTGGATGGTACAGGAGGAACGATTGGTGTCAGGGTTTGGGAAAGGGCTGGAGGGAGGCAGCATGTCTGGCCTTACAGGGATAGGCCTTGGGCTACTGCTGGTGATTCTGTCTTCCACTTGTGGGGTTTGAGGAGGTCAGAAGATGTGGCTTCCCTGACCCTTTGACACCTGGTTTTTGGAACCTAATCATGTTAATAAGTGAGGAGCGAGTGTAATAGCAGTGTGGAAAGAACATGAGATCTGGAGAGAAGAAACCCAGATTTGACTCTCAGATCCACCAATTATCTTCTCAGGGTTCTTCAACTTTCTGGGCCTTATTTTCCTCTTTCATAACATAGAGACAGTGATTCCTCTTCTGCTTATTGAAACACAATAGCATAACGCCTGCTAAAGAGTTTCACATTAAAAGTGTGATACAGATATAAGACATTAATATTATTGTTTTAATATGAGATTAAGGAGTTCTGGTGGTGCAGTGACTAAGACATTTGACTGCTAACCAGAAGGTTGGTGATTCAAACCCACCAGCTGCTCTGCAGAAGAAAGATGAGGCCATCTACTCTGTTAAGATTTATCACCTTGGAAACTCAATGGGGGTCACTATGAGTCAGATTTGACTCAATGGCAGTGTTTTTTTTTAAGATGAGATTAAAAGTTCCATGAGAGAAAGAACTATGCTTTCTATGTCTTGTATATCCCCTTGTGGTACCTACACTATTTGAAGTGAACTCATTAAAACATGTGAAATTAATTTGTAGTAGAATGCATATTGATACAATAAAAAGATGAACATGCATATAATGTATATTATTACACACACAGTATGCATATAAACATAAATACATTTCTCCTTATTTTCTCAATCCTGTTTTTTCTTTCTTATTCTCATTTAATTACTTTTAAGTTGTTTTATTTTGTGAAAGACTTAGCGAATAAATAACTTTGATTAAAAAGAAGATTCCAGTTAAGGATGATGGAAAAATATGGAAACAGACAGAGGTGACAGTTGAACAACATGATTAATCTAATTCATGTCACTGAATTGCACATGTAAAATATATTGAAACGGCAAATGTTTTGTTACAAATATATGCACCACAATAAAAAATGAATACATAAGTATTCATAAAAGGAAATATAGAAAATTTCATTAAATGCAAAAAGATATATGAATGAAGCTCACTCTGACCCATCCACACATAAACACTTTGAAAAGGGAGAAGATGGACGGGAAGGGGAGCAGGATGGTGGGAGAGGGGAAACATGGATGTAAGAAAGTAGGTGGGTAGAGGAGTAAGGGTTGATGATAAAAGGGAGCTGTGTAATAAGCAAAGTGATCAAACCCAAACCCACTGCACTGAGTCAATTCTGACTCAGCAACCCTATAGGACAGACTAGAGCAGCCGTAATAAGATTTCCTAGGCTTTTCATCTTTATGGACACAGATTGCCTCATCTTTCTCCCACAGAGTGGCTGGTGGGTTTGAACCACCAGCCTTTTGGATAGCAGCCCATGCTTTGCTACCACTGCTAAAAACAGCATGACACGTTGCCAAAGATCAGACAGAAGCAGTTGTAACCGCACATGTAGAACACAAGGGGGAGAGGAAGCTCCACTCAGAAGCAAGGCAATGACCAATTTCCTTAGCATTGCTTTCTTTCCCTGGAGTGCACTCACGTATGGCCATGGCTACTAAAGTTTTGTTGAAAGTCTTGTCTGTTGATTTTTGGCTTCCTGGCCTTTCTGTTCATTTGTCCTTATTTGTGAAGCGGTTGGCTCCAGGGATTGGGAGGCATAGAGAAAGCAAACAGCCATGGTTTCTTTCCTCCACTTTCTTCCCATGGGAAAGAGGAGCAGAAGCAGACGGAAAGAGGAGGAAACAAAGAAAAACAAAGGAAATACAAAATATTGTGATAAAGGAAACAGAGAGCAGAGGTGGGACAGGAATAAGGTGGGGTGGGTGGACTTTCACTTCCTTCAGGAGAAGGAAACCAAAACCAAACCAAGTGCCATGGAGTCACTTTTAATGCATAGCAGTCCCCTGTGTGCTCCACAGGGGTATCAGTGGCTGCCTTTTTGGGGATCACCAGGTTCCAAGGTCTGAGTAGACTCAAATCTCCAACCATGTGGCTGGCAACCAAGCACATTAACCATTTGTGCCACATAGAGACTCCCAGAAGGGAAATGACATAAAACAAAGTCAGAAAATCCTCTCTTCACCCCTCTTCTTCCCTCCAGCCCAGCCCTTGGCCACCAGGGTCTATCTGGCCCATGGCCCTGGATACCTTCGGGGTAAACTTGATTGAGGTCTGTCTTCCTTCTTATCAGAGAATGATGTGCCTTTAAATATGAGCCAGGAAGCTGAACTCTGCTCCTGACCTTCCTGAGGAAACAGGCTCAGGCCAGTCCCCAGGTTAAACAGGAGTAGGCGGGGGTTCCTGGTCTTTTGTCTCAGAGAAACAGCCTCAGTGTTAGAGAAAGTGAACTCATTCATTCATTCATTCCCAGCTCTGGTAGCATAGTGGCTAAAAGCACTTGACTGCTAACCAGAAGGCTGGCGGTTCAAACCCACCAGCCACTCCTCGGAAGGAAGGTTGGGCAATCCTACTTCCGTAGTGATACTGCCTCGGAAACCCAAGGAGGGGTCGCTATGAGTCGGGGCCGACTTGACGGCACATAACAACAACAACAACAACAACCCATGTGCCTAATGCTGGACAAAAAACCACCAAGCCAGACAGGCTCTCTGCTCTGGGAGTGGGCAACTGCTTACATGCCAGCAGGAGCAACAGATAATTCACAAAGAAATGAGACAGTCCCTGGATTACTAACATTTGACTTAAGGACAACTCATACTTACATTATGCAAATTTGCCTTCACTTTGAACTGACTGAACCAATCCCTACTCTCAAAAGTCTTCATCACAAAGACATAGAGAGGTACTTGGGAGGTGCAGACAACAAAGATGAACCCTTTTGCACATACAGTACTGTGTTGTCAGTGAAGGCAAACATGGGTATATGGGTGGATAGATGGGCAGACAGGCTGAACTATTAGGAATGTCTATGCATCAGGGAGGGTACCCAAGACCATGTATAGGGTTGACAAACAATGGTTTTACAAGTGTATTTGTATGATCTGTAAGAATTCCCAGGGGTACAGTAGAGCTGACAAGAGACAAGGTTGTAGTCACTTTTTGGTCACAGCCAGCTACCCAGAGGGAGGGAGTAGTTGAACCTGTGGGCTCAGGACCATAGGTGCAAGGAACATCAAGCTCAATTGGTGTAACATACTACATACTACTACATTGTTCCACCTCCTACTTTGGCGAGTAGCAACTGGGATATTAAAAGCTTGCAAGCAGCCATCTAAATGCAATGATGGGTCTCTCCTCATCCAGAGTGAAGAAGAATGAAGAAAACTGAAGATTTATGGAAACAATTAGTCCTTGTGACTGGTACATCATGTGACCCTCAGCCTATATGACTATGAGACCAGAAGAACTAGATGGTGCCAGGCTACCACTGTAAACCACTCAGAGGGAGATCTATGGAGGAGATCCTGGATAGAGAGGGAGAACAATGTGGTACAAAACTCAAAATCATTTGGAAAAAAAAAGGAGGGGGACCAGGTTTGCTGGTCTGATAGAGCCTGGTGGAACCACTGAGACTATGATCCCTAGCTGCCCTTCAGGTCTGGAATTGAACCCATACCTGTGGCTTCCAGCGAAACAAAAAATAAGCATATGAGTTGAACATGTTACTGAGGTAGATACACTCCTTGGAGAGAACAATCATGGGAGAAAGAAGGGCTGCTTATGTACAGGGCGACAGCTCAGGGGGCAGGAATGCATGGAGGGATGGACACAAGGAAGAGGTAACTATTGGGAGGAAGTGCGGGGGAAGCTGTTGCATTGGGGTAAATTGTAGACAATGGAATGAGACGATGTGTGTGTGAACTGCTGTATGGAAAGTGAATTTGCTCTGTAAACTTTCACCCAAATCACACACACACAAAAAGTCTTCATCACAACCACCTTCACTTGCTTCATGCACAGCTTTTAAATGATTGCAAAGCCTTAGAGCCTTTCTTGCAACAACAACAATAATAATAAACCCACTGCCATCGAGTCCATTTCGACTCATAGCAACCCTCATTAGGTTTCCAAGGCAGTAAATCTTTACGGAAGTAGATTCCCTCATCTTCCTTCTGTGGAGAGACTAGTGGGTTTGAATCGCCAACCTTCTGGTTAGCAGTCAAATGTCTTAGGCACTGTGTCACCAGAGCTCCTTTCTCGCAGTAAAGTAAAGCTAAATAAGAACCATACTCACCTATTCCACCTTACCTACAAATTCAACTTATAAAGACACACTGAGGGATTTGTTTGTAACCTGGGACGGCCAGTGCCAGGAGAAAACATGTGATGTGATATAGAGTGGGGGTGAGGAGGGTAGAGATAAATGAGGTGGCCAGCAAAGGGCTCTCTGAGGAGATGACATTTGAAAAGAAGCCAGCCTCAGGGATTTGCAAACAGAGGGAAACCCAAGTGCTAAACTCCTGGGTCACAAACCAGCTTGGCATGCTTGATTAATGGGAAGAGTTACTGGACAGGTCTCAGGAGCATGGCTGGTTCTGGTAGGGGTACCTGCACTATTCTCTTAAAAAACAAACAAATAACATCAAAATCTGTTACTTACATGTTGACACTGACTCATGGTGATCTCTTGTATGCAGAGTAGTGGGCTACTATGTGGGGCTAGGCACTTCTGGTTGGTAGCTCAGTGCTTAGCCATTTGCACAACCCTCTGGACACACATACCACTGTCTACAACCCCACAAAAGAAGAATCTTCCCAGGCCCCAAGAGATTCCAAGTCAGTGGAGAGAGGTGGGAGGGTGTTCAGGGTGAAGAGAATGGGAGCAGGAATCAACATGTGTAGCTAGTATTGGTCATTCTAATCCACCTGGCCCTGCCACCACACTGCTCCTGCAGATGGTGACATGAGGTTAATGACTAGAATCCCAGATTCTAACTCATTTTTATCCCATTAACTGGGAATTTATGATTTGATCAAGGCTCATGCCAAATTGCAGCATCAAAGAAGTTGGTGCAAGAAGAGGCCTTTGGAATGATTTAGCACAAATGAGGCAAGCACAGAGATGCTACAGTTTTCTGAAAGTAACACAGCAAGTTAAATCCATTTCAGGGCTTGCATAACCAGCAGCTAAGCCACAAAGGCCCATTCACTGTGGAATGGCTTTTGTTGTTTTTGCCTGTGGGGGATGGGGAAGCAAGTTTAAATAAAATCTCAGTAAAGTACCCATTATGTACCTGGCTTTGCTTAATGCCCCTCCCTGATATACCCTTCATAACAAATTATTGGTTAAAAGTATATTATGGTAACTAAATGGGAATAGTTATTCTGTGAGGTGCTTATTTATAAACTAATAGCAGGAAAACCCTTTGGTTTTATAATAAATGATCTTTACCACCACCACCCTTTTTTTTAATGTCATTGATGAGCCAGAACAATAAGTTGTGTATTGAAAACACAGCTTCTAGTTTGAAATAATAAAATGATGTCATCTGTATATTAGAAAAGTTTTTTTTTTTTTTTTAATCAGAGGGTGGTGGTAATAGAGGCACCCAGCTTATGTTGACTAGCGAATTAGCATCTGAGCTGATTGTAGACCTTGGCTCTAACTCTCAAGCTTGTCACTATTTGTAGGAAGCAGGGGGCTGGATGCTGAGTTCTCAACCTTCTCCAGCATCCAGCTCAGCACAGGCCCTCAGCTTCCCAGGGATGAGAGAGGGTCCTGTACTTGAATCTCCATGAAGCTGTCTCAGTGTCAGAGATGGTGAATTCATCCATGGATGCATTCATTCATTCATAAGTCAATGCAGTTAGCACTGAGATCAGATATTCTCAGTAAGAGCAAAATCTGGGTGCATGGTTGACTAGGGGGGTTCCATTACCTGATTTGCAAATGTATTGACCTGGAAAGTTCTTCAAAGTTTAGGCATGCAGTGAATCTTTTGCCTTCATCAAAAAGACCATAATTGCACAAAATTAGAGCTGTGCCTAAATATCTGGGCTAAATAGACCCGTTTTACACCCAACACCTGTACCCCCTGGACATATCCGCAATGGTGGTATTGTTATAAGGTGCCATCAAGTCAGCTCCGATTTGGAGCGACCCTATGCACAACAGAACAGTGGATATAGGGATACTGTAAACAGTGGATGTTGTAGACAGAGAATATTGTAAATCTGATTGACAAGGGGAATGTTTAACCAACTGAATAACCCAAAAGCATTTTTAAGGGTCTTGGAATATCTGAGGTATGTATGTAAACCATGGTGCTAATTGCAAATGAGTCTTATCTTTTAAAGAAGCTCTTTTAGAAGAAATGTGTTATTAGGCATCAGGTTGAACTGCTTTGTGTGCTAAAAAATGACACAGCAGTATTTCCTGAAGAATTTTCTAAAACTCAGATGTTTCATGTTCAAAGCTGGTCCCATGATGATCTGCACTGTTGAGATCTCGGTGAAGTGTTGTATTGGGGTCCTGGAGCATATCCATTGGCCTCAGACATGCCTGGGTTTGAATATGAGCAATGTCACTTTTTAGCCATGGATCCTTGAGTAAGGTAGTTCACATCTCTATTCCTCAACTTTCTCATCTGTAAAATGGGTTTGGTAGTGCCCTCCTCTCAGGGTTGCTGTGAAGACTACATATGGTAATGTCTAATAAAAATAGGGGGAAAAAAAGACTACATATAGTAATGTCTGTAAAACGTCAAGCACAGAGCCAAGTGCTCAGTAATGAAATTCGTCCCTATGGCCATTCTCTTCTAATTCTCCCATCCCATCCTAAAGTCCTTAGCCCATGTAGGAGCACTCTAGTCCTAAGAGCTGCTTCAGAAAACCCTGAGAGAACCTTGAGGTCCTGGGGAAAGCAGAGCATTGAAGTGAAAAGTGTGTTTAACCTTGATCAGGAAAGGTCTCTCACCTTGACCTGCTGATGGGGACAGTGACATTTTCAGGCATGAAGTGCTCAGAGTGAACGACATCTTCCAGAACTTTAAATGGTCCCCAATTACCTGGAAGAGAACATCAAATCAAAAGAACATTCCCTGAATAATCCTCAAGAAGAATGATCAATTGATAAGTGTCTAAATTGTGCTAGACACTTTATAATCTACATCTCATTTCATCTTCATAACAGTCCTATGAGGGAAGCATTATTATCCCCATTTTTCAAGTAGGAACACAGAAAATCAGAGAGGTTTAGTAACTTCCCCAAGGTCACGGAGCAATTACATCAGAGGAAAATGGAGATTCAAATTCAGGTCTACCTGACTCCACCACATTATGATGCCATGCAGGCTGCAATCTTCAAAACAAACCTATAGTGAGTGAATTAGAAGTAAACAAGTTTAAATGGGGGAGGAGGTAATGAGAATCAGCACTATCACCTTAAGCAGCTCAGTATCCTGGAGTTCCTGCATTCTATGGGTCACAACCTCAAGGATATAATGCTCTACTGTGAATTCAAAGGGCAAAGGTCATGCTCCTTGTCAATTCCTGGGTGGGGTTTCCTAGCCAATTAGGACAAAAGTATGGCATTTTCAGGTATAATCAATTACCTGAGAAATCCCCTAAGTAATTTTTCCAACTACTAAGGGGAAAAGGTCAAATAAAGTTCACTGCACCACAGATATTGGTCTGGCTTGAAAGAATGGGGGAGCTCTGGTGGCGTAGTGCCTAAGGCATTTGACTGCTAACCAGAAGGCTGGCGGTTCAAATCCCCCAGCCACTCCTTGGAAGGAAGGCAGCACTGTCAACTCAAGCAACTCAGTGTGCTGGAGTTCCTGCATCCTATGGGTCACAACCTGAAGGATATAATGCTCTACTGTGAATTCAAATGGCAAAGGTCATGTTCCTTGTCAATTCCTGGGTGGGGCTTCCTAGCCAATTAGGACAAAAGTATTGCATTTTTAGGTATAGTCAATTACCTGAGAAACCCCCTAAGTAATTTTTCCAAATAGTAAGGGGAAAAGGTCAAAAAAAGTTCACTGCACTACAGATATTGTTCTGGCTTGAAAGAATAGGAGAGCTCTGGTGGCGTAGTGCCTAAGGCATTTGACTGATAGCCAGAAGGCTGGTGGTTCAAATCCACCAGTCACTCCTTGGAAGGAAGATTGGGCTATCTATTTCTGTAGTGATACTGCCTCGGAAACCCAAGGAGGGGTCACTATGAGTCGCATCCAACCTGACAGCAGTGGGTTTGGATTTTTGGTTTTTGAAAGAATGGAGAACAAAATCCATATAAGGATATTCCACAACTTGCAGAGGCAACCATGCTTGAGTTCAAGGCCCAGCTCTGCTACTTACTAGCTATGTAACATGGACAAGGCATTTAACTTTTTCCGAGTCTCAGTTTCATAATCTGTATAATGGGAATGATAACAGAAACGTATACCTGTCAAGGTTGTGTGAGTGGTAATGAGACACTCTAACATAGATCCTTAGTTAATTCTTCCCACTTGCTTCATAAACTATGTGTCACAGGGGGCCAGAACCTAAGGATGGCCTGTAGGCATGAGGATGATCAGCATTTTTGCCAGTTGTGCCTACTTGTGATGCTTTTACTATTCGAACTCCCAGGATCCATAAACCACCAATTTCATAGCATGTGTTGCCTCCAAGTGCATCTGGACCCTGTTCTTGGTTTGGATTTGGTTTTGCAGAGGCCAGATGGGATAGAAAATATTCCAGAACAGATGCAAAGCAAGAGGGACACACTCTAACCTGCTTACTTCTCAGCCATCTTCCAAGGGTGTAAACTATGCCTGGAATGCCCTAGGGACACCAGGTTGGCTCAAAAAGTCACCTCCATGTGGCTTTGCTCCAGCTTGGCAGTGTGGCCTTTGGTTGGCCACTCAAACTTTCTGCTCCTTTCTTTCTGTTGGTGATTTAGATTCAGTGACTGCATAGACTCCAGCCATTTGATCCCTGGCACAGGGTAAGCCACTCCCACCTGCCAGCTAGGGCTGACTTCCAGTGGATTTTCAGGAAAAAGGAGGTAGGAAACTGAAAACCCTATCCTTCGCTCCCACCTATAGCTCCAGCTGTGCTTCCATCTGGCAAATCCTGGGGCAAAATGCAACAAGACAGCGTGCGCGAACACGCGGGCGGGGACACACACCCCACACACATACCCCAAAGGAAATGCAGCCCGCTCTACCTGGATCCGCAGCTGTTCTCCTTTCTTAAACACAGAATCTCCTGCAGCTATTTGGGGGTGGGGCTACTTGTTGATCCTTCTCTGGCGCTCCAGGGGCACCTCGCTCCGCCCCGCTCCCAGCAGAGGCACTGGGATTTCAGATGGGTCCTTTCCTTCCCATTTCCACCATCTCCACCCCCCGCCCCCCCAAGACATCTCAGACTGGGGCTGACCTGAGAGATGGCATTGGTGCAAAGAAATGCTGCCTTCATCCCCATACCTCCTGGGAGTTTCTCCACTGTCTTCCTGCCATTTATGGGGGCTGGGGGTCACGTCCTCACTTTCAGGGATGGTTCTCCAGACCCTGAGTGAGAAGCTCCCACTAGCTCCCCTCAAAAAAGGCTAAAAAGAAACTTTCTCCGGGTCCCCAGCTCCCACCCACCCTTTCGGCCCCCGCCCTCGCCCCCATTCCTCCCCTAGCACCCCAGTAGGAGGAGGGGGTGATGAAGGCAGGCTCGCTCCGCGCCTTGTGGGTATCCCTTTTCTTCCGGGAGGCAGGGGAGAAAAGTGCCCCCCCTGTTTGAGTCCCCCGCATCCTTCCTCCGTGTCCCCGGTCCTCGCTTCTCCCGCAGCAGCGTGCTGCCTCCTCTCTCAGGCGCTAGCCACGGCCGCCGGCGCTTGAAATTCTGCCCCCAAAAAAGGGGCCCTGGAGGAGGAGCAGAGGAGGGACGGAGGCCGGCGGCGAGAAACGGAATCCGGAGTCCAAAACATCACGGGGAAAGGAACGGAGCGGCGGCGGCGGCGGCGGCGATTCTGAAGGCACTGTCGCTCCGACCGACCGCAGTGCATCAGCGTGGCTGCCCTGACATCCCTGATGATGCTTAACATGGGGCATTATGCACTGGTTAACAGGCTCCGGGCTGCTGAGCGACTTGTTTTAAGCATTTTCTCCCTGGCTCTCGCTTTTAATCTTGTCTCTAGTGGCGTGTGTAGGGGGGAGGACTTTATTTCCATTGGCTAAGCTCTCCCTTCCCACCCACATCTCTTCCACATCACCTTGGTGTCTCCCTAAATAAAACCAGCCCTCCTTATCGCCTGGAAAAAATCAGGAGCTAGAGTTTGAATGGGTTTTTTGAACACTCACCCCTGCCAGCGTGTGGCTGGGATCTCAGGATAAACTCACCGCGTCTGGCCTGATGCATCCCTGGTGTGGTGCTGGTTCTTGAACATCAAGGTTTAAGACTAGCCCCAGGACTGGAAACTCTTCCCTGGAATTTGGGCAACCTGACGCCAGTTGCGGAACTGCACAGGGTCCCCATGGACCTCAAGGAGAGCCCCAGTGAGGGCAGCCTGCAGCCCTCCAGCATCCAGATCTTTGCCAACACCTCCACCCTCCATGGCATCCGCCACATCTTCGTGTATGGGCCGCTGACCATCCGGCGTGTGCTCTGGGCTGTGGCCTTCGTGGGTTCCCTGGGCCTGCTCCTGGTGGAGAGCTCCGAGAGAGTGTCCTACTACTTCTCCTATCAGCATGTCACCAAGGTGGATGAGGTGGTGGCCCAGAGCCTGGTCTTCCCGGCGGTGACCCTCTGCAACCTCAATGGTTTCCGATTCTCCAGGCTCACCACCAATGATCTGTACCATGCCGGTGAGCTGCTGGCCCTGCTTGATGTCAACCTGCAGATCCCAGATCCACACCTGGCTGACCCCATGGTGTTGGAGGCCCTGAGGCAGAAGGCCAACTTCAAACACTACAAACCCAAGCAGTTCAGCATGCTGGAGTTCCTGCATCGCGTGGGCCATGACCTGAAGGATATGATGCTCTACTGCAAGTTCAAAGGGCAGGAGTGTGGCCACCAAGACTTCACCACAGTGAGTACTTGGCTTTCAGCTCACTCTTGTGTTTGGTCCTCTTGAGAAGTGGTGTGTCGGTGTTCTCCTTCTTGGTTTGGGGGTCTCCCTGTGCTTTGGAGCAGGAGACAGAGCAGGGTCTCAGTTGAAGGCCCAGAGGGTAGTGGCCAGAATTGTGGGAACTGGTTGTAGAAGCCTACCTGCCTGGATAGAGCACTGTTGCCTGTTGAGACAAGGAGGACGAGCGGATGGCTGGCTATGGGGGTCACTTCAGCAAATGAGCTAACTTGGCTTCCAAGCAGCCTGAGGGAAGAGGCCTGGGTTGTCGGTTGTCCAGGGCACTTGGTGTCTGAGCTGTGTGATTGGAACAGCTTGTCATTGACGAGGTGGCAGTTTCTCTCTCTCTCTCTTTTTTTTTTTTTCCTCTCTCTGTCTGCTCGGAAGTGGCATCAAGCTCTGTATCCTGTGGGCTGGGTGGGAGCGAAAGCTTCCAAAGAAGGGACTGTGGGGGCCCCAGGCAGCCTGGATGGCTCTGGTGGCTTTGGGAGCCTGCCGGAGCAGGTGATGGTACAAAGGTGTGGAAGTCTCCTTGCTTCCTTTTCTCATGTAGATTTGGAGCTCGGTTGGGGGAGTGGAGAGGCCAGGGACCCTGGATCTCCATCTGGTCTGCTGACAGGTCTGAAGCAGAGAGGTGTCCCGGGTGCTTGGGCAGAGAGGAGGGTTTGCGGGGAGGCGCCTGTGCAGGATATCCCCCAGCAAGATGCCTGTGCCAGTGAGGCAGCCCCAGCTGGCTCTTCTGGGAGCTTCAGGTTGAAACTCAAACCTCGGTGTGCTGTATGTACAGTCACTTAACTGGATGAGAGAGGAGTGGTATGGGGAGGGGGTGAGCAGCTGTGGGATTGGGAAGCCTGGAGGAGGAGAGTGGTGCTGAGTCGAGAGGGAAAGTGAAGGGGGAGGTGGCTCCCATTAAGGATGTGGCTTACTAGATAGGCAGATGGGGGCGGGGGACAGAGGTGAGCTGTTGCTGCTAGGGTTCTGTCTGACCAGTTAATGGGCTCTCAGGCGTAATAGGTCAAACAGCAGCTGCAAACATCTTCTTGCTGGGAGGCAAGTTGGGGGCATCGGGTGGTTTGGGACCCTCCAGAAGTCCAGTGTGGCTGCTTCCTCCACGGCTGCCTTAGAGAGCATTGAGGGCTTTGAGTCTCTGAGCCCTGAGCTAAGATGCAGTTGTAAGTTTGGGATGACAGGTGCAGCAGTGGCAAAGGGACTCTGTTGTCAGCACTTATCTGTGGTCTTCTGCCTAATTAAGACATGCATCCATTCCCCGCCCCCTCTCAGATACATAGCCTCCCAGCTTCTTGCTCTGAGTTTCTTTTAATGCTACAACCCGTCTCTGCCAGCAGCCTCAATGCTTGCTCTTGGCTTCTCTGGTTCTGGAAAAGCCCAGAGTGCTGGGGGTATTGCCTCTCGCATCCTGTGTACTGCTCTGTTTTCCTGGGGAAGCCGTTTTCTATTATCCATCTTAAACATTATGAGGAAGAGCATAGCAAAAGCAGCAATAGTGTATGCCAAAGATGAGGCCAGTCTGAGCTGGAGGAAGAGACTAATGGCACCGGGAGTCCTTTTAAATTGAGCAAACCAGATTCTAAAACATGTAACACACAAATGATCTCTCAGGTGGCTTGGGGAGAGAAGGGGAAAAATGCCTCATTCTTGGAGACTGAAACCATCACTGTATTCCACTCCATGCTTTCTAGCGCCGTGGCAACACTCAGCTTCCCCACTGCACCATGCGGCTCGCACTCAGCTGTTCCTCTGTCTGTCTGAACACACATGGATCAGCAGGGCAAGGGAAGATATTAGAGGGAGGGTGGCACAGTGGGAAACTGCACCAAGTAGCAGATTCTGCACTGAACTCTCCAGTGGCCTTGTGACCACAGTCCAACCAGTGGCTTCCTTTGAATTCATGACCAAGTTCCTTTTAGAGGCAAAGGTTCTTTGACCCCAGGCTGCTTTTTTGCAGGTGGCCCATCATTTGAGGTGGTCAGATCTTAAGCCTTACTAGAACCTTTGACGTGTTCAGGAAGTCTCCAAATAGTGATGTGCCTGTGGATAATGTTTATTTTCCATTAAGTGGGGTGTCGTTATCTGCTGTCTTCACCAAGTTCAAGAATGATCGAGCTGAGGGTCCCTCCTTGGGCTGATGTTTTATATATGACTTCTCCCAGGACAGAAAAGGTCATGAGCTCAGGGCTGTATCTTCAAACTGTAAAAGGAGTATCTAAAAGGGAACTCATCCTGGGAAAGATAAAAGGGGCCCAGATGGGAGGCTGATCTTGCCGAGCCTCTGCAAAAGGTGATGTGATGGCAAGCGTGCCCCAGACCTTGCAGTGAGGGGTAATCCTTGGGATTCAGCCTTGCTCTCCTGTCTCCTTTTGGCTCCAGGTATATGCATGCTTATTCTTGGGCCCCCACACCAGAAGAAAGCAGAGAGCCTGGGCAGGTGGTTGATGGAGAAGGCAATTCATCAGCCTTCTCTCATTCATTCTCTCTGCCTGGCATCTCTCCCCAGTCTGGCTTATTTACTAGGCTCTGTACTATTCTGAAAAAGAGCTCCGGTGGCTCTGTGGTTAAAGCATTAGACTACTAACCAAAAGATCAGCAGTTCAAACCCACCAGTGACTCCATGGGAGAAAGATGAAATGATCTGTTTCCATAAAGATTACAATCTAGGAAACCCTAAGGGCAGTTCTACTCTGTCCTATAGAGTCCCTATGAGTCAGAATCAACTTGATGGCTCCGTGTTTTGATTTTTTGGTACGATTCTGAGTGGCTTTTATTCCTGAGTGCTGGGGCTGGTTTATTAGAGAAGTTAAGAATGAAGAAAGGGATGTCACAGACAGACTGCTTCTTCTGTTTTTCTCTTTTTGTATAAAGCATACTAGTGGTATATCCAAGACTAATGTTTTAGCATAAGCTTCCTTATTCCAAGTTCTTAGCTGGTGTGCAATGAAGTGCGTAATACCCTTTAATTAGTGAACAAGCCATGATTCTAGCAGAGTCAGTGAAAGAAGGCTGTATGTGGAGGTTGAAAGTCCCTAGGAAGCCAGGTGTGGAATGCTGATTGCCATGTAAACAGGTGTGCTTGGCACCCATGCAGATAGACTCTCCGCCCTCACCTGGGATGCTAGGACAGAGTAGAACTGTCCCCTTAGGGTTTCCTAGGATATAATCTTTAAGGAAAAGAAAATTGTCTCATCTTTCTCCCCTGGAAAGGCTGGTGGGTTTGAACTACCACCAACCTTCTGGTTAGTAGCTGAATGCCTTCACCCCTTTGCTACCAGAGTGCCTTATTCTTCTAACATCTGATTGTAATGGCATGACTTTCTAACTCACAAGTTTATAGGGAGAATCAAACAAGAGAGACAATATATGTGAAAGTCCATTTGTACCCCGTGACAGCTGCACAAATTAAAGCAGGGTTATATATTATAGTAGGAGGGATGTTATTGCCCAGCCTACCTGCCCTGTTCGCTGCCTACCATAGGAGTCAAGCATGATGAGTAATGTTGTGAAGGATGGAGCCAGGGAGGGAGAGGTGGCTGCTTGCTCTGTTTGAAGCACTGGGTTAAACTAGAGCCTCACTGAGGCAGGGTCCCTTAGGGTGGAGGTCCCCAGAGGGTTCGATAACCAACTTTCACTGACAGGCTGCCACCCCACTGTCTGTGACTCACGTGTGACTGTTTCATGCTGTTTCTCTGCTCAACAAGTTGGGGTTCATCTCCCTCCAAGTCCAGAAATCCAAACGACACTTCACTTTGCACTTTTAACCTGATTTCCATAGTTGCATGTGTTGGTACTTTAAACTTGAGATTTCTTAGGAAAGAGTTTTCTTTCTTTCCTCACTCAGTGTTAGAGACGCATATGGACTTTAGTCATCTACATCACAGAGCACTAGAATGATGGTGGAGATGAGGCTTTAGGAAGTGCACATCTTTGGAATTCTTGCACAAGGCTGGATGAGTCTATAGCTAATCTACTCTCATTACTTCTTCATACATGGGGAACACATGTGAAGAATATGGGCTTTGGGGAGAGGTCTGAGGTAGAATTGCATCTCTGCTACCTACTCGCTGTGGAATCTTGTGCACATTTCTTAATCCCAGTTTCCCCATCTCCAAAACCTGAACAATTGTACTTACTACTCAGAGTTGTTGGATTACCAATGAGAGGAAGTATGTGAGGTGCTAGTGTGCAGCATATACTTACTACAGGGTAAATCCTTGCTTTGCCTGGCATCCCATAAGAGTTACTCAGTGAGCTTGACTCTAGACTCCGGCCTTCTTGCCTCCCAGTCCAGTGTTTTTCCCATGATTCCATACTGCAACCTCAACAACTTTAGTGCACAGACAAGTGGTGTGTTTGTGGGATTTTTTTTTTTTTTTTAATAATACTTTATTGTGTTTTTGGTGAAGGTTTAAGTTCTCAACCTTTTCCATACAAATTGTTCAGTGATATTGGTTGCATTCTCCACAATGCCTAAGCAATCTCAGTATTTCCATTCTGGTTGTTCTGTTTCCATTAATTTAGTTTCTGTGCCCCCTTATAGTCTCACTTTTATTTTAAAGTAATTTGTGACTATTTGGTCTCATATAGATGAGTTTTTAGAGGGGCACAGTACTCAAGGGTGTTATTATTTATTTTGTCAGCCAATCTATAGTTTTATAGATTGCATTTATCAAAAAGAGGACCTCAGAGGTTGGTCTTGGTTCAGAGTTTAAAGAATGTGTCAGGGCAATAGTCTCAGGGAGTCCTCCAGTTTCAACCAAGCAAGTAAGTATGGATTTTTTTTTTTTAAAGGATTTGATGTTTTATAGTTGCAGGGGACATCAAGCTCAATTGGCATAACATACTACACAAAAACATTGTTCCACATCATACTTTGGTGGGTAGCGACTGCATCTTAAAAGCTTGCAAGTGGCCATCTAGATGCAACGATGGGTCTCTCCTCATCCAGAGCAAAGAAGAATGAAAAAAACTAAAGACGCATGGAAACAAGTAGCCGAAGTAACTGGTACACCATGCTATCCTAAGCCTATATGACTATGAGACCAGAAGAACTAGATGGTACCCAGCTACCACTGTCAACCACTCGGAGGGATGTCTATGTAGGAGATCCTGGACAGAGTGGGAGAAAAATGTAGAACAAAAAAAAAAGGGGGGGGGACCAGGTTTGCTAGTCTGCTAGATTCTGATGGAACCACTGAGACTATGGCCCCTAGCTACCCTTCAGGTCTGGACTTGAACCCACTCCTGTGGCTTCCAGCTAAACAAAAGATAGGTATATGAGCTGAACATTTACTTAGGTAGATACACACCTTGGAGAGATCAATTATGGGAGAACAGAAGGGCTGTGTATGCACAGGGAGACAGCTTGTGGGGCAGGAGTGCATGGGAGGGTAGGACACAGGGAAGAAGTAACTATGGGGAGGAAGTGAGAGGAGAGCTGTTGCATTGTGGGAAATTGTAGTCAACATCATGAAACAAAGTATATGTGAGCTGCTGTATGGAAAGCAAATTTGCTCTGTAAACTTTCACCCAAATCAAAATAAAAATTAAAAAAAAAAGAGAATTTGAGGTTTTGTTCCACATTTTTCTCCCATTCTATCAGGATCCGTCTGTTGTGGTCCTGATGAGAATGGGAAGTAGTGTAGCTGGGCACAATCTAGGTATTTCTTCTGGTCTCAGGGTAGAGGAGGCCATGGCTGGTGTAGACTATTAATCCTGTAGACTAGACTCTTCTTTGAGTCTTTGGTTTCTTCCTTTCTCTTTTTCTCTGGATGAGTAGAGACCAATAATTGTATCTTAGATGACTGCTCAAAAGTTTTAAGACCCCAGACACTACTCACCAAACTAGGATATACATCATACACTTTTTGAACTACGTCATGCCAATTTACCAAGTTGTATGTGAGATTCTGAATTCTCATAATATGTCAAACTTCATTTTCCTCAGTACTTTTGTTCATATCAATCCTGCTCCCTAAATGCCCTTTCCTTATACATCATTGGTTATGTACGATGAGTACAAGAGCTCCATTTCGTGCTCTTAAACTCACCCCCAGGAAGCTCATCCTGCCCTAGGCCCTGACAGGTGGGTGACCTAGCTACCCCTAACAGTTTTTATCACAGTGTGTGATGTTCATTCATGCACATTCATTCCATTGTTGATCAAATAGAGCACCTATGGTATGACAGAAACCAGGATATAGTAGTGATAAAGATAGACTGACTAGATGCTCACCATCACAGAGCTGACAGCTCATTTTCCATCCCTTCTAAATGGGGGGGGGGGCGTTCCCTGAGAGCAGGAAATTAGCCTCATTAAACACAGACTCTGCATACATCATGTTGAATACAGAACCTGCCCACAGTAAGTGACCAGGAAAGTTTGTTGATTAAATAGTTACTTGCTGTTTCCTGAACTGACCCAGAATCCTTTGCTCAATGGCCTTTGTTTTTCCATCTCCCTTTTACACTCTCTCCATGACTGGAGCCCTGGTGGCAAAGTGGTTTAAGCTGCTAACAAAAGGTCGGTAGTTCAAACCTACCAGCTGCTCCATGGCAGAAAGATGTGGCAGTCTGCTTCCATAAAGATTACAACCTCGGAGACCCCATGGGGCAGTTCTCCTTCATCCTGTAGGATCACTTGGAGTCAGAATTGACTCAATGGCAATGAGTTTTTCTCCATGACTCTTTATGTAAGTCCTTTTGTTGGTGTTAGTTGTCATCAAGCCAACTCATGTTGCCCCCATGTGTGCAGAGAGAACCCCACAGGGTTTTCAAGGCTGTGACCTGTCTGAATCAGATTACCAGGCCTGTCTTCGGAGGCGGCTCTGGGTGGGCTTGAACCATCAACCTTTTGGCTAGTCATTGAGCGCTAATATGGCTGTAGCCTTCTCCAGGAAACCATTGCCAAAACCCCTCATGTCTATAATCTAAATTCATCTCTTCCTCCTCTGCCTTCTAAACAGCATTTTTGCTTATTCCTCTGTTAAAACATCTTTACGCTTTTCCTTGCATTAGAATTATGAAGTGTTTTTGGCTAAAAGAGACCTGAGAGATTATTTAACACCTGTGCTTTCTAGACAACTGCACATTTCTGTCTCCCCTCCCTGTAAGACAAGCTGTCTTTACTTATCTTTGTAGTCTCAGGACCTAGAACTTCTTAGTACCAGTTGCCTTCTAGTAGATTCCGACTCATGGGAACTCCATGTGTGCCAGTCTAGAACTGTGCTCCATAGGGTTTCCAATGGCTACATTTTCAGAAGTAGATCATCAAGCCTTTCTTCCAAGGCTTGGCTGGGTGGACTTGAACTTCTAACCTTTTAGTTAGCACCCAAACACATGAATTTCTTATACCAGCCAGGAACTCAGCACATCAAAAGCTCCAAAAATGTGTTTTCAGATTTATATTAAATAGGTGTGAAGTTTTTTTTGTATGTAAGATGACTCTATAGCTGATATAAAGTTAAGTAGCCTTTTTTCAGCTTTCCTTTTCATGTGGGTACCTGACCATCCACCTGCATTGGGATGACTTGTCCCATTCTTGTTATTATTTTAATAATATGGTTCTGATGATAGAAGAAATCCATACTCATTGGAAAAAAACTTGGGAAGTGTATTATGTTGTGCCATCGAGTCAGTTCTCACTCATAGCAACCCTATATTGTTGTTGTTCTTGTTATGTGCCTTTGAGTCGGGCCCAACTCACAGCGACCCCTCCTTGGGTTTCTGAGGTGGTATCACTATGGAAGTATATTGCCCAACCTTCCTTCTGAGGAGTGGCTGGTAGGTTTGAACCACCAGCCTTCTGGTTAATAGTCAAGTGCCTTAGGCACTACACCACCAGAGCTCCTAGCAATCCTATAGGATGGAGTAGAACTGCCCAATAGGGTTTCCTAGGCTGTAAATCTTTATGGGAGCTGATCACCAAGTCTTCTTTGTGGAGTGGCTGGTAAGTTGAAACCACTGACCTTTCAGTGAGTAGCCAAGAGCTTGACCATTGCATCATCAGGTTTAAAAGAAATAAAGAAGGAAGGAAAAACAGCCCATGATAGTGTCCCCACAGTATTGCAAGTATTGCTTTGGCATTTTGAGAGGAGCTCCCATCAGCCACATAGTGTGTACATGTGGTGTATTCTCAAGCCTGCAGCCACACCTTCTTTACATATGGTCCACGTCTGCCATGCATTACACCTCAATAGATGTCAGCTTACTCTCTTTTTCTTGGGCCCCATGGTAGTCTCCAGGGGGTTAGGAGATTCCCTCACAGGCCCACTCAGAATAAACATAAAATCCAAAGATGTCTCAATGGGTCTGATCAATACCCATTTTACTCGATACATTTTATCTTCTCTGTCAGAAGCACCTAGGAATAATTTGAGAGAGGGAGTTGTAACTGCCCCTTATAACTCAGCCATCTTGGATCTCATGCCTTCAACTAAATACTAATTATTCTTCCTCGATGATAATTTGCTGAAAGGCCAGCTGTGCATTTACCTGTAGCCATCTTGGGTTCATCGGTGGTTAGATGTTTGCTAAGATGCACTAGAGATATGTTCTGTGATGCTGAGTGAGACCTCCTAGCTGAGGTTTTGCTCCTGATTAAGGCCCAACTCTGGTTTTCCCTACATGACTGTCCACATTGCATGCCTCAATCCGTAGAGGAAAGCCCTAATGCTCCCCTAGCTGTGAAGTGTTTAGGCACTATGTCAAAACAGTCAAAATTACAACTAATGAAAATTCAGTCATTTCTCATAGTTCTTGTTTTTGCTGTTGAGTTGGTTCCAACTCATAATAACCTTATTTATGACAGAACGAAACACGGCCTGGTCCTGCACCATCCTCACAATTATTGCCATGTTTGAGCCCATTGTTGCAGCCACTGTGTCAACCCATCTCATTGAGGGCCTTCCCCCTCTACTCCGACCCTCCACTTTACCAAGCATGATGTTCTTCTCTAGGGACCAGTCCCTCCTAATACCACGTCCAAAGTACATGAAACTAAGTCTTGCCATCCTTCTTCCAGGACAGATTTGTTTGTTCTTCTGGTGGTCTATGGTACATTCAGTGTTCTTTGTCAGCACCACAATTCAAAGACATCAATTCTCCTTTGGTCTTCCTTATTCACTGTTTAGCTTCCACATGCTTATCAGGTGATTGAAAAAGACCATGGCTTGAGTTAGGCACATCTTAGTCCTTAAAGTGACATCTTTGCTTTTTAACACTTTAAAGAAGTCTTTTGCAGCAGATTTTCCCAATCCAACATTTGATTTCTTGACTGCTGCTTCCCTGGGGGTTACTTTTGGAACCAAATAAAGAGAAATCTTTGACAGTTTCAGTATTTCCTCCATGAATCATGATGTTGCTTATTGTGCAGTTGTGAGGAGTTTTGCTTTATGTTAAAGTGTAATCCACACTGAAGGCTGCAGTCTTTGATCTTCATCTGTAAGTGCTTCAAGTCCTCTTCACTTTCAGTAAGCAAGGTTGTCTTCCTCCAGACTTTATGCCACATTCTTCTTTATATAGTCTAGATTTTCAGAATATTTTCTGTATTTTCACCATATCAGTAAATATGGTGAAAGTATACAACCTCAACACACATCTTTTATGACTTTAAATCACACAGTATCCCTTGTACTGTTCAAACAACTGCCTATTGATCTACATACTGGTTCTTCGTGGATACTGTTAGGTATTCTGGAATTCCTGTTCTTTGCAATGGTATCCATAAATTGTTATGATCCACATAGTTGAATGTCTTTGCATACTCAATAAAACACAGGTAAACATCTTTCTGGTAGTCTCTACCTTTAGCCAAGATCTATCTGACATCAGCAATAATATCTCTCTTTTCATGTCTGCTTCTGAATCAGACTTGAATTTATGGCAGCCCCCTGTCAATATACTGCTACAACCATTTTTGAGTTATCTTCAGCAAAATGTTACTTGTTTGTGATTTTACTGACATTGTTTGATAATTTCTGTGTTCTCTTACATCACCTTTCTTTGGAATACACACAAGTATGGACCTCTTCCCATTAGCTGTCTTCCAAATGTCTTGGTATAAACTAGTGAGTACTTCCAGCATTGTATCTATTTGTTCAAACATCTGAATGGGTATTCAGTCAATTCCTGGAACCTGTGATTTTTGTCAGTTCCTCACTGCAGTTTATACTTCATCCTTCAATACCATCAGTCCTTGATCATATGCTATCTCCTGAAATGATTGAACGTTGACCAATTCTTTTTGATACAGTGACTCTGTGGATTCCTTCCATTTCCTTTTGATGCTTTCTGCATCATTCACTATCTTGCCCATAGAGTCCTTCAGTATTGCAACTCAAGGCTTGAATTTTTTCTTCCGTTCTTTTAGCTTGAGCAGTGTTGAGAATGTTCTTCCCTTTGGGCTTTCTAACTCTAGGTCTTTGCACATTTCATTATAATATTTTACTTTGTCTTCTTGAGCTACCCTTTGAAATCTTCCATTCAGTTCTTTTACCTCATCATTCCATTTGCTTTAGCTATTGTACATTTAAGGGCAAGTTTCAGAGTCCATTTTTGTCTTTTCTTTCTTTCCTGTCTTTTTAATGACCTTTGGCTTTCTTCATGTACGGTGTCCTTGAAGTCATCCCACAACTTGTCTGGTCTTCAGTCATTAGTGTTCAGTGTGTCAAATCTGTTCTTCAGATGGTCTCTAAATTCAGGTGGATTATAATCAAGGTTCTATTTCAGCTCTTGTGAACTTGTTTTAATTTTCTTCAGCTTCAACTTGAACTTGCACATGAGCAATTGATGGTTTCTTCTGCAGTTGCTCCCTGGTCTTGTTCTGACTGCTGATATTGGGCTTCTCCATTGTCTCTTTCCACAGATGTTGTCAATTTGATTTCTGTGTACACCATCTGGTAAGGTCCATGTGTATAGTCACCATTTGTGTTGTTGAAAAGCAGTATTTACAGATACTAGGCTGTTGGTCTTGCAAAATTCTATCATGTGATCTCTGGTGGTGTTTTTATCACCAAGACCATATTTTCCAGCTACTGATACAGCTTTTTGTTTCCAACTTTTGCATTGCAATCACAAGTAATTACCAATGCTCCTTGATTGCTTGTTTGATCAATTTCAGACTGCAGAAGTTTATCATATTCCTTAAGATGCTCAAAAGCATCTTCTGCACTTTTGATATGTCTTAGAACAGACAGCCTCCACCCAGCCGGCTAAGTAGTTTTCCATGGTGCTGGCCTCTCATTGGGATCTTCTATTTTGCAGAAACTTATATTCTGGGCTCTCTGGAGGTTAAACTTTCTGGGGTATACTGAATCCTTTCTGATGTGATGAAGGGGCAGGACAGTGACTGGGAGTGGACTATTACAATGACCTAGCCCATGTGTTTGCAAAGAAAAGCTGAACCTATTGTGCAGGGCACTGAGATAATGTACACCCGTCCTTTGGGTGAATCTATATGTCTGTGCCTCTTTCCCTGACAATTCATAAACATCCAGAATTGCTGATGAAATAGACCACCTGGAAGCTTACTGAAATTTGGGAATCGGTCCCTTCCCCTCTCTGTAGTAGTAGTCCCTTTCTCTTCTCTGTAGAAAATCCTTTCTTTAACGAAGAGGCAAGTTCTAGAAAATTTTTTTGTAAAACGAATCCCATTTTACTACTGATTTCTCCAGTAAGAGTTGAAATGTGATCCCTTTTAAAAATATCCCCCCAAGAGTGCATTAATAGCTTTTAGCATAAAGTCTGCTGTGAGAAGTAGTGCCCCAGAGAGCAGTCCGTATTTAGAGTACCAAGTATCCTGTTCCCTCCCTCAGACAAAAAAGTATCATCTGAGTCTAGAGATATCTGAAAGTTTGCCGTGTGCCTTTCTCCTTTTTGTCTGAGTGTTTATGTTTGATGGAGCTGGCTTGAAATAACAAACTTGCCCAGCAGGGACCATTGGACCCCTGGTGTATTATATAACCTGAAACTAATGGCCTACATCACCCTTGTAAGTTAGAAATTCCATGTATCAAATTTCTCCCATGCATAGTTAAAATCAATCCATAACCACTGGGCTTAGTGGTTACTGGAGGGTGGCTGCTACCAATGTCAGAAATACATGTTCATTGGTTGTTAAATCTGAAGCCTGTGATAGAAACTTATTTATCCAGTAGGTTTTATTTGGGAACAACATTCCCAGAAATATCATCCTTTGAATGCTAAAGCATCTTCCCATCTCCCAGCACTTATCTTTTTCATGACTCAGGTAAATTCTTTATTGATTATCTCAGTGGCCATTGAAGTTTATACTTGGAAACAATAAAACACAAAAGAGAGGACGAATGTGTTTGCTTGGGCTTATTGACTTTTGATTGAGTCTCACAACCTTGGGCAAGGTAATTTTCCTCTCTGGGCCTCAGTTTCCTCATCTGTAAAATGAAGGGACTGAATTCTCTGATTTCCAAGGACTTGACAATCTATAGAACTTTAATGCAATATCATCAAAATTTATCTTCTGATCCAACATTTGTTCACTGAAATGAAAATCCAAAATTATGTTCGTAGAGTGTGTGGATTTTTTAGCCATAGGTATTCATTCATTCACTCACTCACTCATTCCTTCATTCATCTCTTTGGATAGATCTCTGCAGTGGAGCCAGAAACATCCTGCTATGGCCATAGATAGGAGCTCTGGTGGTGTAGTGCCTAAGGCATTTGACTGCTAACCAGATGGCTGGTGGTTCAAACACATCAGGCACTCCTCGGAACGAAGGTTGGACAATCTACTTCAGTAGTGATATCACCTCAGAAACCCAAGGAAGGGTCCCTATGAGTTGGATCCAATTTGATAGCAGTGAGTTGTTTTTTTTTTAATGATCATAGATATACAGAATAACTGTCATGTAACAGACCCTACTCTCAAAACCCTATCCATGGGCCATTATGTGTCTGGCTCCCACTCATTAGTCTAACTGTAAGTTATAGATACACTAGTCTAACAATGGGAGCTCTGGTAGCATAGTGCCTAAAGCACTTGACTGCTAACCAGAAGGCTGACAGTTCAAACCCACCAGCCACTCCTCGGAAGGAAGGTTGGGCGATCTACTTCCATAGTGATACCACCTCGGAAACCCAAGGGGGGGTCGCTATGAGTGGGGGCCGACTCGATGGCACACAACAACAACAACAACAGTCTAGCGATGGTGACAGGGATCTTCTCTGGGTTCTTGTATGGATGAATTAGCAAGGACGTCTGTGGCAGGTGATGTTCTGTTGCCCAGATCCCCTCTGCTGCTGCTGTGGGCACAGCTGCTAACAGCTCACATCTGCACCCTCTCAGAAGGATGGCCCTTTGATGACTGGCACTGCTTCTCCTGGAGGAGTCCTTGAGTGGCACAGTTGATTAAGTACTTGACTGCTAAGCAAAAGGCTGGTGCTATGAACCCATCCAGAGGCCCCTTGGAAGATAGGCCTGGCAATCTGTTTCTTAATCACATCTTCAAAAACCTTATGGATCAGATTTACTCTGCACATGTGCGGGCACCAGGAGTCAGAACCGACTTGATAACTTACAGCAGCCTTTTCTGGAGATGTCTGGGAAATTAGGTACCTCCCTACCACTGGGGGACAGCCAGTGGCCAGTGACTGACTGATACAAGATGCCAGCCATCTTATTGCAAGATGGAGCAAATTGTGGTGCAATTCATTCTCCAGAGCTTCCCGTGTGATCAGGGTGAGGCTAGACTTCTGAAGCCCTATCTTTGCTTACCTTTCCCCCTGTCCTATCCTGCTCCCTTTACTCCCCATCGGGCTTTTTCTGAGAGTGGTCCCTCAATAAATCACCTGTACAGGAAACCCATCTCAGACTCAGCTAAGGAACCCAACCTTGGACTGACTAATTTTAGCTTCTCCATCTGTTTGGTAACATGGAGAAAGGAATACATGTGTGGACTTCAATCTGTATTGTTATTGTCGTTGTTAGGTATTGTTGAGTTGGTTCTGATTGAAAGTGACCTTACATACAATAGAATGAAGTCCTGCCCCATCCTCTCAATTGTTGCTGTGTTTGAGTCCAGTTTTGCAGCCACTTGTTCAGGGCCTTCCTCTTTTTTGCTGACATTTACCACCGTGATGTCCTTCTCCAGGGACTGGTCCCTCCTGATAACGTGTCCTAAGTATGCAAGACAAATCTCACCATCACGTTCTAAGATAGATTTCCTCATTCTTCTCACAGTCCATGGTATATTCTATATTCTTTGGCAACACCATAATTCAAAGGCTTCAGTACATCAGTCTTTTTTATTTTTTGTCCAGCTTTTTGCATACATAAGAGTGATTGAAAATATCATGGTTTGGGTCAGGCTTCTTAGTCCTCAAAGTAGTATCTTTGCCTTCTAACACTTTAAAGAGTTCTTTTGCAGCACATTTTCCCAGTGCAGTACACTGTTTGATTTCTTGACTGCTCTTTCCATGGGCATTGATTGTGAATCCAAATGAAGTGGAATGCCTGACAGCTTCAATCTTTTCTCTTTTCATCATCATGTTGCTTATTTGTCCAATTGTGAGGATTTTTTTTTTTTTTTTAATGTTTAGGTGTAATCCATGTTGAAGGCTATAGTCTTCGATCTTTATCAGTAAGTGCTACAAGTCCTTTGCTTTCAGTAAGCAAGGTTGCATCCTGTGTATATCGCAAGTTATTTATGAGTCTCCCTCCAATCTTAATTGGCATGTTGTTCTTTATATAGTCCAGCTTCTAAGATTATTTGCTCAGCATACAGATTGAACAAATATGATAAAAGGATACAACCCTGACACACACCTTCACTGATTTTAAATTTGTCTTTGAAGGGAGGAAACATATATTTTAAAAATCTTTCTAGCCTTGGCTTTTCTAGATCTGTGTTTGTCAGTCTGGACCTGTAACAATTTCTAAGGAAGGCTTCTTTTTTTAATGATTCACATGTCTGTCCTGGCCCTGCCCTTTGATGGCCCTTTGATGACTGGCACTGCTTCTCCTGGAGGAGTCCTTGGGAGGCACAGATGATTAAGTACTTGACTACTAAGCAAAAGGCTGGTGCTTTGAACCCGTCCAGAGGCCCCTTGGAAGATAGGCCTGGCAATCTGACCATTCCCATGATAGACTGTGGATTGGACTGCTGTGATCCACAGAGTTTTCATTGGCTGATTTTTGGAAATAGATTGCCAGGCCTTTTTTCTTAGTGTGGAAGCCCCACTGAAGCCTCTTCAGCATCTTAACAGCGCACCAGCCTCCACTGACAGATGGGTTATGGCTGCACATGAGGTGCATTGGCTGGGAGTCAAACCTGGCCCCCTGCCACACTCCTAGACACACGCATTCTTGCTGTTGTCGCTGGGTGCTGTCGAGTTGATTCTGACTCACAGCAATCCCATATGACGAGCAGAACTTCCCCATAAGGGTTTTTGGCTGTAGTCTTTACAGAAACAGATTGCCTGGTCTTTCTCCCATGGAGAGGCTAGGTGGGTTCAAACCACCAAGATTTTGGTTAGTAGCTGAGTGCTGAACCATTGCACCACCAGGACTCCTGCACACATTCCAGCTCACACCTTAACCAACATCTGCAATCTCATCATTTCCCAAATCTTCTCTCTCTGACAACTTCCCTTTCCCACTCTCCTGCCAGCCTTCCTTCACTTTTATTTCTTGCTGAACCTGCATCTTTCTGGCTTCAAGCCACAAAGAGGAGGCTACTGCCACTGATGTTGGCAGTGGCTCGGGCCCATCTATAAAGCAGGAGGCAGTAAGAGATGTAAGGCTGACCAGGGGTGATGCTCCTCATATGTCACAGAAACCATGAATGATGAGCAGTGTCTGAACGAACTGAGACTGTTAGCCTGCAAAGGGAAGTGGGTAACTCAAGGGCAGTGTGAATGCTGTCTTCACACACTTAGAAGGCTATCATACAAAAGAGGAATGGGGCTGTCTCTGTGTGAGGCCAGAGGGCAGAGCTAGCACCAACGGCAGGTGCAAAGTTCAGCGAAGCGCATATCAGCTGATTGGAAGGCTCTCCCCTGGGAGTTCAGAGGACCCTGGGCCCTGTCATCAGCTCTAGCTAAGCTAAGCAATTGCTTATTGGCAATGCTGAAGAGTTGGATCGATGTCAGGTAAAGGGTTGGATTTAATGACCTTGGAAGTTACTTCCAACTTTGAGCGTCTTTGATTTATTTCTTTCCTGAGCAGATATTTGGGGTCAGAGGGGAGGGCATTGACAGATGACACTGGAAAGAGCTGACCATTGATGCAAGCCAGTGCATCGAGCCTTCAGAGCCACCAGGTTTCCCAATACTGTGTAGCCTTGAGGCTGTTTCAGAAGGCAGGAAAAGGAATGGTGCCACGTGAGAGTCCCTAAGGACAGAAGAAAAGATATTTCCCTTCATCCAGAGAGCGTGCAGAAAGTGCAGGTGGTGGTCATCAGAGATTTGCTGTTAAATGTCCTGGGTCTCCCAGAATATGTGTGCATGACTCCTCAAGAAGTCATTCTCCACTGTTAGATAGATAGACATAAGTATTGATTTGGGTGAAGAGAAGGGCAATGTACCAAATGTGGGTGATCAATATGGTGGCATTGAGGGAAAGAAAGACATAGAGAGGTACATGGGAGGTAAAGACAACAAAGGTGAACCCTTTTGCACACACAGTACTGCGTTGTCAGTGAAGGCAAACATGGGTATACTGGTGGATAGATGGGTGGACAGGCTGAACTAGTAGGTATGTCTATGAAGCAGGGAGTGTACTCAAGAACATGTATAGGGTTGGCAGACAATGGTCCTGTAAGTTTATGTGTATGATCTGAATCCCCAGGTGTATAGTAGAGTTGACAAGGGGCAAGGTTGTGGTCACTGTTTGGTCACAGCCAGCTACCCAGAGGGACTGAGTAGTTGAACCTGTGGGCTCAGGACCATAGTCGCAGGGGACATCAAGCTCAATTGGCGTAACACACTACACAAAACATTGTTCCACCTCCTACATTGGCGAGTAG
>NW_006921629.1:1353765-1355450 GCF_000298275.1 Orycteropus afer afer
AGCTGGAGCACTGGGCATCAGCTTTGTGAATTAAATTTCCCTTTTAGAGACAGCTCAGGAGGCAAGAGTGCATGGGAGGGAAGGACACAGGGAAGAGGTAACTATCGTGAGGAAGTGGGAGGGGAGCTGTTGCATTGTGGGAAATTGCAGTCAATGTCGTGAGACAAAGTATATGTGAGCTGCTGTATAGAAAATGAATTTGCTCTGTAAATTTTCACCCAAATCACAATATAAATAAAAATTTAAAAAGTCCCCTTTAAGGGGGAAAGTAAGCCTTCAAACCAGTTCATTCTAGTTTAACCCCCTGCTGAGAAATTGCATTTCTACCCCAGATACACATCATTAGTTACTTCATTTTAACAAGATCCACAGGTGATTCTTATGTATATATAAGAATCACTTGGAGAATCTATAAGAGTGACATGGGGATATTTTTATTTTTATTTATTTATTTATTATTATGCTTTAGGTGCGAGTTTGCAGATCAGAGTTTGTTTTACATTCAACATTTCGTGTACATTTGGTTTCACTCTGCAATTACCATCCCCAGCCCAAACCTACTCTCCTCCACTCCCTTCCCAGTAACCCCCACCTTTGTGGCCCTCATAGTTATGCATTCCTGTGTATCCTGCATTTCCTCTGTGTGAATGTTGCCCTCTGGTGCCCTGTGGTCAATTGCTCCAAGGGACGCATCTTCATAGTGTAGGTGGGTGCGTCACCCTGGTTTGAGTGGTCTGCTTGTACGTCTTTGTACTATTGGGCTGAGAGCCAGCCCCTGGGAGTGAGTTTTATTCCAGGTCCAAAGTGTATCCCAGGGCCATAGTATTGGGGGTCCCACCAGACTCCATCTGATCAGTAATTCTGGTCATTACTGTGTTTTTGGATTTTGTTCCATGTATTTCCTCCCACTCTATCCAGGCTCTCCAGTATTGATCCTTTCCCAAGTGGTTGGCATTGGTAGCTGGGCACCATCTAGTTCTTCTGGTCTCGAGGTCCATCATGTCTTAGGGCTGATTACTTTCAAATGCCCTTGGTTTTTTGCACTCTTCTTCACTTCCAACAATAGGAGACCATTAGCAGCATCTTAGATGGCTGCTTGAAAGCTTTTAAGACCCAGTCACTACTCACCAATGTAAGTTGTGGAACAAGACTTTTATGTATTTTGTTGTGCCAATTGAGTCTGGTGTCCTCCAGTACTCTGGTACCGAGTTGGTAGATTTGTTGGATCTTTCTGCCACAATGTCTGGGTGTCTGTGAGGGATTGCCGTATATCTGTATTCGGTTTTTTCTGTAAGGATTACAGGTATTTTGTATCACTGGTATCTGTGCAAGATTAGCCACAGCTGAACCTATCCTTGGTCTAGAGTATAATCCTGTTTACTGACTGACCTGGAGATATTTTTAAAATGTAGATTCTAATCCAGTATATCTGGGGATGGAAATGCAAATTATCAGCAGGGTTTAAACTGGAATGAACCAATTCAAAGCCCTGGGGAAAATGGTCTTTGGATCTTGCAGCCATGATTCCTACATATTCTGTGCACCACATCTCTGGGAGCCAGACACATGCCTGCGGTACTCTTGACTTCCCAGCTCTGCTGATCTGCACCCCGCCTTTGTGCTGTCCTACCCAGACCCTGGTAGCATAGTGGCTAAGACACTTGCCTGCTAACCAGACGGCTGGC
>NW_006921629.1:1355550-1367235 GCF_000298275.1 Orycteropus afer afer
CAGCCACTCCTTGGAAGGAAGGTTGGGCAATCCTACTTCTGTAGTGATACTGCCTCGGAAACCCAAGGAGGGGTCGCTATGAGTCGGGGCCGACTGGACGGCACATAACAACAACAACAGCAACAACCCAGACCCTTTGCTCAGGTGTGCATAGGTGGAGTGCCACGCAATTCCCTGGCACTCTCCTCAGGAACATTGAGAAGCAGAAGCCTTTTCTTGATAGGGTAACACTTGATATCTCTCCAGGTTGCTGACTGAGGGTTCCGGAGTCCTACATTAGGAAACGTAAGTTTCCAGATGTGCACTTAATTCTGCCTTGCTAGTTCTTTCCACATCCATTTCTTTTACATCTGACTCTGGGTGGCAAAAATGATAGCTTTATGAAAAACAGATGTGTTTAGGAAACCAACTGGCAAGAGCTTGGCATTGAGACCTTCATCTTCTCCCGCTGAGTCAGTGACTTGGATTCCAGTTCAGGTGTGCTCTGATTGCAGGTGGCAGTATATCACAGTGGTTAAGAGGATGGCCTCTGGAGTGAAAATATCTGGGTTCAAATCCTGCAATCATACACTATTTGGATGACCTTGGACAAATTAGTCAATTAGGTTTTACAAGATCAAGTATAATCGACACAGTGGCTACAACAATGGGCTCAGACATCATACTGAATGACACAGCCTTATTGCTGAAAGTGAAGAAGACTTGAAGCACTTACTGATGAAAATCAAAGACTACAGCCTTCAATATGGATTACACTTCAGAATAAAGAAAACAAAAAGCAACATCATGATAAAGAGAGGAAAGATAACCATGGAAGAAGCAGTCAAGAAACCAGGCAACATATTGCACTGGGAAAAGCTGCTGCAAAAGACCTCTTTAAAGTGTTACGGAGCAAAGATGTTACTTTGAAAACTAAGGTAAGCCTGATCTAAGCCATGGTATTTCACTAGCCTCATTGCATGTGAAAGCTGGACTATGCACAAGTAAGATTGAAGAAGAATTGATGCATTTGAATTGTGGTGTTGGTGAAGAACACTGAAAGTACCATGGACTTCCAGAAGAACAAACAAATCTGTCTTGGGAAAAATACAGCCAGGATGCTCCTTAGAAGCATGAATGGCTGGAATTTGTCTCACTTTGGTCATGTTTTCAGGAAGGATCAGTCCCCGGAGAAAGATATCATGTTCAGTAAAGTAGGGGGTCTGTGGAAAGGGGGAAGATGCTCAACGAGATGGATTGACCCGTGGCTGCAATGATAGGCTCAAGCATAGCAAGGATTGTGATGACAGGCAGGACCAGGCAGTGTTTCGTTCTGTTGTACAAAGCGTCACTATGAGTTGGAACCATTTCAACGGCACCTAACAACAACTGGATATAGCGATTGAAGAGCCTCTCTCTGAAGCTGGAGTAATTGGGAAGGGGCTTCAGCATGTCCAGCATGATGATGTGGGGAATTTCAGGTTCTTACTTTCTCTCTGGTGGCCCTGAGATCTGTCCTCCCCACTCTTCATGGAGTGAGAGAGGGCAGTCAATAAAGGAGAAGTATCTTGGTGAACTGGAAATGACAGTATCTTCGAAAGTTTGAACCAAAGCTGCTCTGCCTTCCTGGAATAATTTCCTTGCAGAACACCTTCCATCCCCTGGGCCTGTTAGCTATTTTAGGGACATTTAAAGTGGTTATTAACAAATGGTGAATTATGGCTGGAAACCTCTGGGAGCTCAAGTGACATTCACATGAATCACAAGTGAGCTCTGTGCAGTCAAGGCCGCCACAATGGGCTGGGATTAAACAAACAGGGACCATTGTTCTCCCCAAAGCAATGAGGCAAGACTGCTGTTCCTTGGAACCTGTGATCTCAGGCAGTGTGCCAGAAGCAGGACACTATTGCAGAATACACAGCCCATTGCTGCAGGGCAGACAGATGCTCTGTGGTTTGCAGAGAGACAGATTTCATCTTAATATTTGGAAGAATTTACCGCCAGTCAGCATGTCCAGGGACATACCAGCTAATCTCAGGGGTTATAAATTGCTCCGCACATTGATTCTACAAACATCTACTGAATGCCTCCAATATTCTGGGCACTGTGCTAGGCTCTAGAGAAATGGGAATGAATGAGACCCAGTCCAGGAATTCAAGGGACTCACAGTCTGGTAAGGAAATTGAGAGTAAAATAGATTCTATTACATTAAATAATCAAAATTCGCAAGAAGGTCTGGAGGAAATACACAGTAAACACAGAAAGCCTTCCAAAAGGAAATGATATCTATAGCTTTTCTTTAGGAGCTCTGGTAGCGTAGTGCCTAAGGCACTTGACTGCTAGCCAGAAGGCAGTTCAAACCCACCAGCCACTCCTCGGAAGGAAGGTTGGGCAATCTACTTCTGTAGTGATACCACCTCAGAAACCTAAGGAGGGGTCTCTATGAGTCGGGTCCTTCTCGATGGCACATAACAACAATAACAACAACAGCTTTTCTTTTACTTTTTGTTTTGAACCAATTTCAAACATACAAGTGTTGCAAGAATAGCATTACAAAAAGTTCCTGTGTATTCTTCATCAAGAAGTTTCAGGCTTTGCCAGTGGTTCCAATGATGTCCTTTATGACCAAAGGACCCCATTCAGGATCACACATCACATCCGGTTGTCATGCCTCCCTACTGTCTTTTCACTCTGGAACCATTTCTCCCTTTCTCCTTAACTTTCATAAGCTTTTTTTTTTTAAAATTCAAGGCCAGTTATTTTGCAGAAATATCTGTAGTTTGGGTTGGTCCTCAAGTTGTCTATTTATCTGCCCAGTGTTTCTCTTGATTAGACTCAGGTTATGGCTGTTGGGCTGGAATATCATGGAACTGATGAGGATTCTTAGTACATTCTCTTTGGAGGTGCCTGATGTCTATTTGTCCCAATACTGATGGTGTTAACATTTATCACTCGATTAAAATGGTGTCTTCAAGGGGCATGCTTTGAGACTATGCAAAATCCCATCCTTCATCCCTCTAGTTTTATCATCCATTGATTTTTCTTGCTTGAATTATTACAACAATGCTTACCAAATGGTGGCTTTCTAATTCCATCATTCTGTCTACATTTATTAGTTGGCTTTCTAACATAAGGAAGAGCTTTCTCTTTTCCCTTTATATTCATTCATTCATTTCTATCATTGTGGACCCATGTATTTCTATTTTAATCAATGAGGTTATAATCTGTTAATATCAGTATTTATTCTAAAACTCAAATTATTCCATATTTGGCCTGTGGGAGCCAGTTCAGCCTGACTCCATTGTCCTTTTGAGATTTCCTCACTATTCTTTGAGTACTTTCTGACATAGCAAGATGTTCCAGGTTTATCTTTTACTTACCATTCCTCAGTTTGGGAATTAGCCATTTCTCTAGCAGGCCCTGGTTCCTCCTGGTTTGTAATGTTATTTAGGACCCTTTTAGATTCTAAGTAGTTAAGATCCAGATGCTAGATTTGCTGATTGCTACCAGGGTGGCATTACTCTCAAGCCTTCTCAGTGGACGAGCTAGGATATTTACATATACTTTTATATCTCTATTGGAAACCATGAGTTTACCAATGAATCTAATTCTAATCCAGTATCACAAGGCTCATTTTTCCTCTTTCGATACGGTACTTCCCTTCTCCAACAGTAGGAAACCTATCTCCCATTAGCCCCATATTAACGACTTACTTGCTTAATTCAATTTTTTTTCTTTTTTTAAATTTTTTTATTGTGATTTGGGTGAAAGTTTACAGAGCAAATTCATTTTCCATGCACCATTTCATACACATTTTGTTTCATGACATTGACTGCAATTCCCCACAATGTAACAGTTCTCTTCCCACCTCCTCCCTGTAGTTACCTTTTCCCTATGTCCTTCCCTCCCATGCACTCCCACCCCCTGAGCTATCTTCCTGTGCAAACACTACCCTTCTGTTCTCAAGCAGTGTATCTACTTGATGTAAATGTTCACCTCACATGCTTGTCTGTTGTTTGGCAGGAAGCCACAGGAGTGTGAATTCAGTTCCAGACCGGAAGGGTCATTAGGGGCCATAGTCTTGGGGCTGCTTATTTCTCTTGAATGGAATATATTTCACTATCCCATTGGGCTACTGTGCTACTTGGATGTCCTTTCATAAGGACCAGTCCCCACTGGGCTGCCTTATTACCCTACCCCAACGCCCTCCTTATGAGTGGCAGCCTGCCATTCATATTCCAATTTCACAATTTTTCCAAAACCATTTTTATGGAGTTTTAATTTTTTAAGCTCAGGATCTGTTCAAGATACAAGGAGCTCTGGTGGTGTAGTGCCTAAGGCATTTGACTGCTAACCAGAAGGCTGGCGGCTCACACCCACCAGCCACTCCTTGGAAGGAAGACTGGGCAATCTACTTCCGTAGATTCATAGGTTACATTTGGTCTTTGTCTCTTTTAGTCTAGAAAGCCCCCTCACCCGCTCACATAACACACACACACACACACACACACTTGCACACACGCTTGCTTTCTTTCAACAGCTTTATTGAGACATAATTCACATAACATGCAATTCTCCCATATAAAATGTACAATTCAATGGCTATTAATGCATTTGCAGTATTGTGCAACCATCACCACAATCATTTTCAGAACATTTTCTTCACCTCAAAAAGGAGCTCATTAACCTTCACCCCTTATGTGTTTAGCCCCTCCCTCTTCAGTCCCAGGCAACCACTAATCTACTTTCTGTCTCTATAGATTTTCCATGTAAATGAAATCATCTCCCATTATACTATTAATGGAAGATGGAGATATTATTATTATAGTATATTATTATTATTATTATTATTAATCTCCTTATTATTAATGGAGATTATATAGCATTGTATTGGATAGACTTCCATTTAGCATACAGTTTTCAAAATTCACCTATATTGTAGGTAGCATGTATCAGTACTCTATTTCTTTTCATTGCCAAATAATTGTCCATAGATTGGACACATTTAATTTATCCACTCGTCACTTGATGGATATTTGGGTTGTTTCCACTTTTTGGCTGTTATGAATAATGCTGCTATTGACATTTCTTTTAATATTGACTTTTTAAAGAGAACAGATCACTTGTCTTATACAATTACCTCTTATTATGAATTTGTCTAATTATTTCCTTGGGGTGTCACTTACTTTGCTTCTCCATCCCCTGTATTTCTTATAAACTGGGAGTTAGCTTTAAAGAGTTGATGAGACTCTGGTGAATGTGTTTGGACAGAGAATGCTATAGACGAAGCTGTGTATTTAGTATTGCTTTGTACTAGGAGGAATATACTGTGTGATCATCCCACTCTCAGAGATGCTAGTTTTGATCACACTTAGTGACTGCGAGGTTACTTCATTGCATCACTTCCCATCATCTGTGGAATGATTCTGTGGAATCCTCCAAATATCCTATATGCAATAATACTTCACTTAATAGTTTTAGCACTCATTGATGAGCTTGAATTAGTAATTTCACTGGAGGTTGTAAAATAGTGATTTTCCAGTTCTGTAATTCTTTCTACATTTATTAGCTGGAATTCTTTTGTAAAGAAGAACATTCTTTCATCAACAGGGAATCAACAGCAGTCTCTACTATGAAGCCAGGATAAATGCTTAATTCTTGTTCTTTAATTATCAGTTTTCAGTGGATAAATTTTGTGTAATCATTGCCATTCTGGCTTTGAGAGGTGATTAGTCCCGGGATGGATAAGGGATAAGGTATTCACTGTAGATAGTCAAGCAGTGTTGAGAGAATAATTATGGATGGGAGGGGAAAAGGGAGGTCTTCAGGACTGCCCTTATCTGTAGTTAAGGCAGCCACAGACTCCTCCTGGACCCCGTGGTGTCCCAAAGTGGATGTTCATCCCTCAGATGTGGCTCCCACTGGTCCAGAGCCCGGGCAGGGCTGAGGTAGAGGTAGCTGGCATTGGAGTGGGTGCAGCAGGACTAGGACATCACTGGCCACATGCTATAAGGTAGATCATGATGTGTCAACCGCAGGGATCCTAATTATTTGCCATGTCCTTTGGAGTCTCCTCACTTCCCTGAGAACAGATCAGATGAAGAAAATGTTCTGAAATTGATTGTGGTGATGATTGCACAATACTTGTGCTGCCTTGTGTGTGTCTCCAGGGCATTCATGCGGCAGACAGTCCCCAGTGGGAGTAGAGATGAAGCAGGACATTGAAGTCTCCTGTGTGTATCCATTTAATTCAACTACCTGAATGCATGATGTGTTAGACTTGGTTCTCTAGAGAAACAAAACCAGTAAAGCTTAATATATACATAATATATATATAGAGAGGGGGGGGGGAAGAGGGAGAGAGAGAGAGAGATTTATCTTAGGAAAATGGCCCACACACTTATAGAAGCTGGCAAGTCCAAAGTTCTTGGATCAAACGTCAAGCTGGAGGCTTTTCCTGACTCTCGCAGCTGCAGGGGCTGAGGATCTTAAGGTTGGCAGGCAGTATTCTGGCCATTGACTCCAACGAATGATGAATCCAAGATCTCCAGGCTGAATGGTGGATTGTTCGCTCACGGACAGTTGTAGGCAGCACAACAGAATCCCAATCCACAGAAGAATGTCTCTTTTCCCAGGATGTCCATAAATATACTGGAAGCAGGCCACACCCCTAGGGAAAACTCCCTTTCAATGGATTGACTGCTCAACACATATTCATCTGATCCCATCATGGGACCAACCACATCACAACTGCTTAAACCACCCAGAATTGTGGTCCTGCCAAGTTGACACACAGCTCCAACTATCACACATGATGACAGCAAAACCTTTGCTGAACACTCACTATATGCTGTTGTTGACTGCCGTTGAGTTGGTCTTTGATTCCTAGTGACCCCATGTACAATGGAACAAAATGCTGCCTGGTCTTTGCCATCCCCATGATAGATTGCAGATTGGACCATCAAGATCCATAGGGTTTTCATTGCCAGGCTTTTCTCCCTAGTCTGTCTCAGTTTGGAAGCTCTGCTGAAACCTATTCAGCAACACGAAGCCTCCACTGGTGGATGGAACTGTGCGTGAGATGCATGGCCAAACCTGGGTCTCCAGCAGGGAAGGTGAGCACTCACCATGACTGCCCCTTTACTGTATGCTAGGTAGTGTTTAAGGCACATCTTTTGATTTGACTCATTGAACCCTCCCAATGACCTGATAAGGGATGTACTTTTATACTTTCACTTTGCATATGAGGACTGAATCACCAGAGATTAAGGAATTGTGTGCTGAGGCCTGGGAGCATATGCTTTCATTTACATGCCCCCCACTGCCTTTCTAGGCAGTGTATGAAGAAGGGCTTCTGTTTAGGAGGGGACAGTGGGGCCATGGGGCAGCTGGCACAACTTCGCATTCTCCTGGCCCCAGCCTGCATGTTCCTTGCTAATTGGCTGTCTCAACAGCTCTCTGGCTTTGAGCCTGGGGAAGGGACTTCTGAGTGCAAAGGGGGTGGAGAGGAGTAGGGCTCACAGAAGACAGTGGCACCACTGGACACATCCCCATGGACCCCTTGGCATCATGACACTGTCCCTTACCCTGTATCACTCGTCCAATGCTCTGCCCCAAGCACAACTTGCTCTCTGCCTTGCCTGCACAGGGATGCTAATTATCCGGCATGCTAATGAGCCCAGAGAATTAACACAGAACATGGCTAATAATGATTTCAGTTGATAGATTTAAAGCTACCTTCCTGGGAAAAGATAAAACAGTCTTCTAGGAAAGCATCTCACAGCCACATAGTATGCACTGACTAAGTACTGAAATGTAGAGAACCAAGCTGAATATCTACATGTAATTAATTTCAGCCTGCTGTTAGTTCATTTGTATGTTCATTCATTCATTCGTTTATTCATTTGCATTTCCTGGGGGCCCACTTTGTGCCAGGATGGGTAAGGTAAGTTCCCTACCCACATATTTTAGAGTGATATAGAACCATAAATAAATAATTTTAATTAGGACTAGCATGAAAGAATTATCTTTATTGTGCATGGTGGAGGGAGGCAGGAGAGAGGGGTGATTAATTCCATGTAGGGCAACTGGGAGTGACTTCATGAAGAAGGTGCCATTTTAGCTAGGCATTCGAGAGGAGTAGGATTTAGACAAGTGAAAGGGGCAGGCAAAGACATCCAAATGCCAGGGAACTATCCCAATGAAGACATGGGACAGGTGGGCCCACAGTGGGCAAGGTGTGTGCTTGGGTAGAGTCAGGAGCAGGAGATAACACTGAAATGATAGGCCAGAGCCAGGCTGTGAAGGATCCCAGGTGTCTGAGTGTCATAGGACATGTGGAGCTATTGAGGGTTCTGAGTGACATGATTTCATTTTACTTTTACTTCTTTGGAATAACGATTGGCACCATCTGATTAAGAATGGCTTGGGGAAGAAAAATGTTGCTGCAAAAAGTATGATTTCTGTTTGATCGTTGTGTTATTATATTATTAAAAAAATAAGGACCATGACCTTTATTGGACTTCTTACTTTTTAATAAGGGCCACTTGGTTGGCACAAATGCTTAAGTGCTTGGCTACTAACAGAAAGGTTGGAGGTTGGAGTCCACCCAGAGGCACCTCGGAATAAAAACCTGGTGATCTACTTCTGGAAGATGAGTGCCACTGGGAATGCTGTGGGGCATGGATTTACTCTGACACACATGGGATTGCCAGGAGTGGAATGGACTAGATATAGCAACTGATTTCCATTTCACCTATTTTTTTTTTTTTTTTCAATAATACTGTGTTTTAGGTGATAGTTTACATAGCACATTAGGTTGTCATTTAGCAATTTTTATACAAATTTTTCTGTGACATTGGTTACGTTTTTCACAATGTGTCAGCATTCCCTTTATATCTATTGTGTTTATTCTGTTTCCATCAATTTAGTTTCCCCCACCCCTCCTCATCTTCCCATTTTTGCTTTAGAGTGAATGTTGACTGTTTGGTCTTACATAGTTGTTTGTTTAGGGGAGGACAGTACTCAGAGGTGATATTGTTTATTTTATAAACCAATCTAATATTTGGCTGAAAGGTGACCTCGGGGGGTGACTTCAGTTCCAAGTTCAAAGATATTTCAAGGTGACAGTTTCAGGGGCTCCTGTAGTCGCTCTTGATCCAGGAAATCTAGCCTTTTCTGGAAACTTGAGTTTTGTTCTACATTATTCTTCCATTCTATCTGGGACCACCTGTTGTGTCCCTTGTCAAAATAATTGGTAGTGGTAGTCGGGCACCATCTAGTTCTGGTCTCAGGCTAGACACGACCGTGGGTCATGTGGGCTATTAGACCTATGGACTAGTTTCTTCTTTGAGTCTTTGGTTTCCTTCATTCTCTTTTGCTCCTGATGAGTAGAGACAGATATTATCTCTTTGGTTTGACCTTTTAATTATATCTTTGTGGAGCTCAAGTCTTTGGTATAATTTACTGACTCTGGAATGCAAATACTTCAAATGGTTCGTTTTTAAAAGAAAACAAAACAAACGAAAAACTTAATGAGCATGTGCTACAAGAACTAATCAAGGCAAAAGAAATGATTGAAATCTATCATTCCCAAGCTTGGAAGCACATTGGAATCACCTGGAGAGGTTTAAAAACTAGTAGTGTCTAGGTCCCATCCCAGAGATGTCTGGGCTGAGGTCTGGGCATCAGGATTTTTAAACACGTGTCATTAATTCTGATGCTCCGCCAAAGCTGAAAATGACTAACATGGGAACCAGTAACCTGGGGTGCTAGAAACAAAACTCAGTGCTGGATTAACTACCTGGTCTTCTCCCACGGACATGTTAATCCTGGGCCTAGTCCTTAGCCCCCTGTCTCTAGCTCATCTTCTATGCCTGCCGTGTTCCTGCTCTTAACTGTCCAGTTGCCAATTGGCAAGCCTGATTTTGACCTTGTGGCCACAGATAGAAGACAAATGCAGTTCTTGGCTTAGGGCAGCCAAGTCATGGCTGGCTGAGAACTTGGAGAAGTTACAAGGTTCTTCTCTTGAAATTATTAATCAAGGACTTTCCAACCTCCCCAGCAGGAAGAGCCCACATTTCGGGAAACATCCCACTTGGTTTCAGAGCTCTGACAAGCCTATCTGAGCCATTTCAAACTTCACCTTCCGGCAGCTAACCCCTAAGTGATGGCCTTGTGATTACCTAGAGCTGTCCAGGAAATCAGAACTCCAAAGTTCAGGGTGTTAATCTTTTGGCCAGGGTGAGGACTATGGAGTAGAGGGGCCCTATGAGATACTGGCTAGGTGTGAGTTGGGGGATGTAGGGTTCAGAGTAAGAATTGGTGTGTGTGTTTCAGCTAGCCTTTTTAGGAGATTGGCTGCTTATCTGACTATCAGAGTGGTCATAAATAGGGCTTGTGGCTTGAGGTCAGATCTAATTAATCTTGGGACTTGCAGGAATAGAGACTGTTTCTGGGATATATTGTGCCATTGACATTGAGATCATTGAGGTCATGTCACTCACTGACTTAAAACCTCTCGTGTCTCATCACAGAATTCAGGACAGAGTTGAGCTTCTGGACTGTTGTAGCCACACATGACCTGGGTGGTGCTGACTTTTTCTGCCTGATCTGTACCATGGCTACACTCACATCCCTCTCTGCCTCTCACTTTCCTCATTACACACTTGCTATGGGCCAGGCATTTGACCTATACTGTCTCTAATTGAGGGAGCTCTGGTGGTGCAGTGATTACAGCATAAGGCTGCTGACCAAAAGGTCAGCAATTCAAACCCACCAGGGCTCCTCAGGAGAAAGATGAGGCAGGCTGCTTCCACAAAGATTTAAAGCCTTGAAAACCCCGTGGGGTCAGTTCTACTCTGTCCAATAGGGTTGCTATGAGACAGAAATGACTTGATGGTAGTGGGTCTGGTTTTGTTTATCTCTAATAGAAGATAGGCACAAATTACTTAACCTGCCCCCAAGGACTTGATAAAGGTGGCTGTCCAGTTCTAGTGAGATGGCAACATGGCCCTTTCCACAGGCTTTGGGGGACTCACCCAGGCCATTAGCACTCAAGGATGAAAGTGTACCTGGAGGGTCACAGAATGAACTACAATTCCAAATGCAAATAAATCATCATTTCCAACTTGCAAACCTTTGGTGCCAACTATAGCACCATCCTAGGAAGCTTTCCAGGATTTCCTGTCAGGACATTTCAGGCTTTGAGAGTATTTCCATTGGGCTGTGGATACTCCCCATCTCTCCTTCTGCTGGAAGGAACGCAGGCTTGTGCACTGTTTAGTTTCCTTGGCCAGGCTAGAACCCTTCTCCAGTGGAAGCCAAGAATGCCAATATAGTGTCTAGCATATAATAAGTAATAAGTGCTTGGTGGTTCTCTTCTCTTTATTACAGACACAAAGAAAGAGTACTGGCTTCACGATCAGAGAATCAGTACCTAGAGACTGATTCTAGACCTCATCAGCTCTGCGAACTTGGCAAGACTTTCTGAGAACAGTTTCCTTATCTCAGGGTTTCTCAACCTTGACACTATTGATGTGTTAGACCAGATAATTCTTTGTGATGAGTGTCTGTCATGTGCATTATAGGATGTTTAGCAGTATTCCTGTCTAGTAGTATACCTCCCAAGTTTTGATTACCAAAAATGTCTCCAGATATTACCCAATGTCTCTTGCAAAATTGTCCCTGGTTGAGAAGCACTGTTTT
>NW_006921629.1:1367335-1371439 GCF_000298275.1 Orycteropus afer afer
GTAAAATTCACCATTGAAGACATCTGGTCCTAGGCTTTTCTTTATGGGAAGTGTTTTGAAATTCACTCTTCTATTATAGTTCTATTCAGATTTTACCCAATGTCTTTTGCAAAATTGTCTGTTTTAGAAGCACTGTTTTTTTTTTTTTTTTTTTGTCAATTGGATGAAAACCCTATGCCACAGGGATGTCCTCAGATGTCAAAAAGTATGATTTGCAGAAGAAAGCACACTTGGCACAGAGCAGGTGGTATACTGACTGGTGTGATGAGGCCCAAGGAGCCAGTGGGGTCCCTTGGCTGTTTCTCAAGAATAACTTCACCTACTGGTGCCAGGCTTTATGAGGCTTCCCATGCCAGGTGGGCACCAGGCTTGCTGGCACCTCTAGTCTCCTGGCCTATGGCCATCCATGGTGACAGCCTCTTGGGCTTGTGGCCTACAGCCCAGAGCCAAGGCTGCTCCCAAGGCCATGGATTGATGTTCTGTAGCTAGCTCAGCTGAGCCAGGCTGCCCTTGGGCCACTTCCAAGGTGCTGGGGATTTTCAGAGATGTGACTTCTCCAAGAATTTTCTTCAGGGGAAGGAGAAGAAAGGAAAGAACTAACATTTATTTAGCATGATCACTGCATCACTCTCACCTATCCAGAGAAACGTTCCCCTTCCTCTGTGCTATGAAACCAAGAATGGAAGTACCCAAGAAAAAGCAAGATCCTTAGAAAAGACCTGAGTTCATATCTTCTCATTGCCTCTATAGTGGGAAATAAATATACATATTATAGAGTTAGTGTGAACATTTAATTAAATCAGATGAAGAATGCCCAGTACAGGGTCTGACACATAATAAGCAATAAATGTTTGGTAGTTTTCTTCTTACCTTACACAGATGATTCAGTTAATCCTCACAATGAAGCCAGGAGGTAGATATTAAATTGAGATGACCCTAATCAGGTCTCTAGTGAGTTAAATTGGGTCTGCAGAGGAGAGTGTATCCCTAGGGAGGCCTTGAAGTCCTGAAAATCTTCCCCCATACACAGAGGACAGGCTGGTCTAGGACTTGCAGGATGGGTAGTGGGAGCATGAGCAACTTGTGCTGAGCCTTCTCAGTTTATCAGATGCATCTGTGTGTTTACCAAGGCTTTGGAATTGTTCAGCATGGTTCAGGCATGGCCAATGAAGTAACACTGGAATGAACCCAGATTTTTCAAATGTGGGTAAACTGAAACATTCATAAAAATGGGAAAAATCATGGGTAGAAGCCCTGCTAGAAACTTAATCTCCCTCTTAGAAAACAAGGGCAGTGTGTGCATTGCATAGCAACCAAATCTCTTGACTGACTGAGTCAAAAACAATGGTACCCAGCTCAAAGGTGACCATGGTGTTTGAATGTGTGTTGCTCTCTACAGTCCTGTCAGTAATCCAATCTCCTGCATCAGTTGCCTGAAAGGGCTCACTATGCCTCTTCCAAGTTTCCCATTTCAAGGCTTCAACCCATAATTTGATTAGTGTTTCAGATCATCCAAATTTTTTAAATTCAAGTCTGTTCTTGGTTTTGCTTCATTGGTAATGACTGAACCAGTTCAACTGTGTTTGAAACCCTGATATATGCTCTTCTTCTGATTCAACAACCCACAGAAGTAGGGAAGGAAGGTGTTCTTCCTGCCTTGCAGATGAGAGAATTCAACCTCCAGGAAGTTAAGGGACTTTTCCATAGTCACACACTAGTAAGTCACAAAGTCAGGATTCTAACGGAGGTTAGCCAGACTCTACATCTGTTTTAGTTTCCCAGAGCAGCTATAACAGAGATACCACGAAGTGAGTGGCTTTAAAGCACAGAAGTTTATTATCTCATAGTTTAGAGACTGTTGTTGTTATGTGTCGTCGAGTCGGCCCCGACTCATAGCGACCCCTCCTTGGGTTTCCGAGGCAGTATCACTACGCAAGTAGGATTGCCCAGCCTTCCTTCCGAGGAGTGGCTGGTGGGTTTGAACCACCAGCCGTCTGGTTAGCCGGCAAGTGTCTTAGCCACTATGCTACCAGAGCTCCCAGTTTAGAGACTAGAATTCTGAATTCAGGGCCCCGGCTATAGAAGAAGGGTTTTCTTCCTGTTGGCTCTCTGTCTCCATTTCTGCGGGCCCGACGTTCCTCTGTCCTTGTGATCTTTGCCTGGCATCTCTCTTCCGTCTTTGTGCCCGCTCGTCTCTGTCTATGCTGCTTCCCATGTCACTCAGAAATGGTTGCGTTTAGGCACACCACACACTGCTATGGCCACATTAACCTAACAAAAACTCCTATCTCCATGTAGGATTACATCCCAGGTACAGGAGTCAGGACACCAACACATACTTTGGGAGGACACAATTCAATCCATAACAATGTCTATTGTGTTGATTATGATGTTAGACCCCTGCAGAAGGCATTGTGATCCACTTCATCAGAGAGCCCCAGCATCAAGCTTCTGGGGTACAGAATACCAAAAAACCAAACTCACTGACTTCGAGTTGATTTGGACTCATAGCAAACCATTGGGTTTCCAAGGCACTTTTAGGGAAGCAGATTGCCTTGTTTTTCTTCTGCTGAGCAGCTGGTGAGTTCAAACCACCAACCTTTTGGTTTGCAGCCAAATAAATGCCTTAACCACTACACCACCAGAGATTCTTGGAGTGCAGAATGTTGTTGTTATGTGCTGTCGAGTCGGCCCCGACTCATAGCGACCCCTCCTTGGGTTGCCAAGGCAGTATCACTACGGAAGTAGGATTGCCCAACCTTCCTTCCGAGGAGTGGCTGGTGGGTTTGAACAGCCAGCCTTCTGGTTAGCAGTCAAGTGCCTTAGGCACTATGCCACCAGAGCTCCTCCAGGACAGCATCTACCTATTGTCTCAAAAGTTGTCAAAAGCCCCTGCAAGAGAGCCTGAGAGGCAAAGAGGGTCTGGACCCAAGGTAACCCATCAATGGGCAGCACTCAGACTTTCAAACACTTAATTCCAGATTCCAAGACCATCCAGAGGCCTCTTCTTTACCTTGTCCCATTAGCAATGGGCCCTGCCCATGCAAACCTGAGTGGCATTAAAGGAAAGGCATGCAGAACCCTGGCTATTTCTCCTTCATCCTTTTGGTAGAGTGAAAAAACTCTCTAGGGGATCTGGGGACAAGACTCAGGCTCAGGAAGATACCACTGGTCAGTGATTCCTGCTGACCTTGCTATCACGAGACTGCAGGCTAGTTTCCCCAAAGGATGGTGGGGTGGCTAGGTAGGGCTGAGCCAGAGCTAGCTATGTTTTCATCCTGGAGGGTGAGGGCTCAACACTGGGGCCTCTGTGGTTGAGTGGAGAGCAGAGATTTTTGTGTGGTTATTTATAGGACCTGGTGGTCAAAGGGGAGGGAGTGACATTGGTGCTGGAATGACCCTTTGGGCCTGGGCAATGGAGTTGGGGGTGGGCAACTTGTTTCTGGTGTACTGTTGCCTTAGAATGGAGGTTTCTAATCAGTCCTCCCCCAGCTTCTCTCTCTTCTGTCCCCACTATTCACTGTCAGACGACCCTGTCCAAAACACAGCTTTGAATATGTCAGTTGGCCCCAAACAATCAGTGGCTCCCCATTGTCTTCCCAGCCTGCATTTCTAGCTCAGTCTCTAGTTTTCATTGCCCAAACCCGAAGCTCTGGCCAAACATACAATTCACTCATCTCTAAATGTTTTCTCTTCCCACTGACTCCTCAACTTCACTCATACCATTCATTTTTCTTTGAAGTTATCCCTCTTTCTCCCTCAGTCTTTCCTTGCTGAAAGTTTACTCATTTTCTAACATCTACTTAAAATACAGTTTTTCCATGAAGGCTTTCCTGATCTTTCTCTTCTCACTATAAACCAGTTGCCATGGAATTAATGTTGACTTAGAGTGACTCCATGTGTGTTGGGACGGAACTGTGCTCCAGAGGGTTATCAAGGACTGAGTTCCACAGGATTTTGAAGGACTGATTTTTCAGAAGTAGATCACCAGACCTTCCTTCCAAGGTGCCTCTGAATGGACTTGAACTTCCAATCTTTTGGTTGGTTAGCAACCAAGCACATTAACTATTTGTACCAAACAGAGTCTCACCCTTTTTTTTTTTT
>NW_006921629.1:1372644-1395905 GCF_000298275.1 Orycteropus afer afer
TCCTTTTGTGACTGACTTATTTCGCTCAGCATAATGTCCTCCAAGTTCATCCACGTTATGCGGTGTTTTGCAGATTCTACATTATTCTTTATCGTTGCATAGTATTCCATAGTCTCACCCTTTTTTGATACATGTCCTCTCTCAACTGAATACTGTAACTCTTTTTAATTCTCTTAATATAAGCATCAGAGTGACCTTATAATATGTTGATTTATGAAGTTCCCTTCTCCCGAAATTCATCTCTTTACTGCAAAAATCATTTGTAGGGAACTTACTGTCTTCTGGACAATTGTTAAGGGATGTGCTGTTTATATAAGTCAGTAATGCAGGGACCAGCCCTTGGGAAACTTGTAGCCTACTTGGGAAAACAAGAATTCTAACAAAATGCGATAAGCACTGTGGAAGGGAATTCCAAAGAGGAGGAGATATTTTACTCTTTTTGCAGAGAGATATGAGCACCAAAGCATTCCAGCAGCCAAAGGCATCTTTTGGGCAGGTACTATGTCTTTCCTGTCTAATCCCCATTTACCTGGAACAGATCTGGAATGAAAAAGATGCTCAGTACATGTGTGTTGTATTGGGAAGAGGCAGATCTAGGTCCAACTTTCTCCAGGATCCTTTGAGCCTTTGTACAACTCCTATTACAATCACCCAGTGTCATAATTGTTTGTGTACTTGTCCCCACATAAACCATGAGCCTTGGATGTCAGGGATTGAATCTAATTCATCATGACACTATCCTCAGAGCCTGTCCCAGAGCAAGGCCTCAGTGGAGCTTTGCTGGGTGATGAAATGGTAGCAATGACTGTCCCCTAACTGTTCTTACCTTGGAGAGTATTTGAGAAGCTCAGGTAGATAATTCTGGCTTTCCTGATATGCTAATTTTGTCCTTTCACAATGTGCAAATGAATTAACACCCAACCTCACAGACAGTCAAAAGGATGCAAAAACTTCTTGCTCTTAAATTGATACAAACTCACAGCAACTCTGTAGGACAGAGTAGAACTGCCTCATGGTTTCCAAGGCTGTAACCCTAACAGAAGCAGACTGCCACATCTTTCTTCCACAGAGAGGCTGGTAGGTTCAAACTGCCAAACATTTGGTTAGCAGCTGAGGGCTTTAACCACTGTGCCAGCAGTGCTTCAAAAACCAAAACCAAACCCACTGCCACTGAGTCCATTCTGACTCATAGAAACCCTATAGACAGAGTACAACTGCCCCATAGGGTTTTCAAGGCTATAAATCTTTATGGAAGCAGACTGCCACATCTTTCTTTCATGAAGCAGCTGGTGGGTCTGAAAAAACCTTCCAGTTAGCAGCTGCTTTAACCGCTGGGCCACCAAGTCTCCAATGGATGCAAAGCCATGCTTAAAATAACAAGGTGCAAGGTCCCACAGTGGCTTTGTTGTCACCCCAGCTGAGCTCACCTGGCTGTTGGATGCCTGTGCTTCCTGCTTGTCTGTGCCAGCTTCCTGCCTTGTTAATTGCAGCTCTCCCAGCTCATAGACCCCATTGCGAGGCTATAAATTATATGTCTGGAGGGTAAAATCTAGCTTGAGTCTTCATTCTGTACATGGTTCACTAACTATAGAGCAGCCCATCCTCTAGATTTCAGTGAGGCATTGATCGAGGATCCAAGAAGACTGGCTATAGCTTTGTCAGGAACTAATATTCTTATTTTAAGTATTCAATTCCAAAAGAGTTTTGTGGTCAAGGAAGCTTGGGAAAGTATGAGGAAAACAAAACTTCCTAGATTTCATTACTGAGGGCCTTATCAGCACCTTCACAGTGGTTGATATGTGCAATGGAATTTCCAGGAGGATGTGTAATATGCAGCCATGCTCATTCTTAGTCAAGAAACTTTTACCACTCCAGAAAGTGCTTCTGGGAAATATCAGTGTCAGGTGTAGTGTGGGATATGGCTTTTTAGGACCCTGGATAGGGGTCCTGGCCTATGATATATGTGTATATCAAAAGTAGTTGGGTCATGCCAGGATTCCTGAAGCTAATTCCCCCAACAACATTTCCTCAGGGTTCTTGGATTTTACAGGAAAAAAACTAAACAAACCAAACAGAAAAAGGATTCCTTGCTTCAAACCATGGAGAAGCCCAAATCTTGTAATAACTTCTTTTAATAGCAGGTCCTGAGGTTAGTTCCCTTGATTTTAAATGTGTTGAGGTTAAGGAAGTTTAAAATAGAAGGAAAATAAAAGGACACTGGATTTAGTCAAGAGGAGGTCATGGGAGAATGGGTGCTAGAGTGTCAGAGCTAGCACCCTGGTGACCTCATTTTACAGGTGAGAAAACAAAGCCAGGGAAGGAATGTCTCACCCAAATAAAACAGTGTGTGGGTTTGGGTCTGGCTGTTTCTCGCACTGGTACCTATGGGAGGCGCCATGCCAGTGGATGCAGCTCTGGCGGAGCTGTGGTTAAACCATTGGGCTGCTAACCAGGAGGCTGGCAATTCAGATCTACCAGCCACTCTGTGGAAAAAGATGAGGCAGTGTGCTTCCATAAAAATTTATGATCTACAGTCTTGGAAACCTTATGGGACAATTCTATTTTGTCCTATAGGGTCACTATGGGTTGGACTCATCGCGATGGCAGTAGGTTTGGTTTTCTGGTTTATGCCAGTGGATGCAGGATGTGAAGAGCTTGGCCTTGGAGTCAGGCAGAGCTGGACTTGGCCCCCAGCTCTACACTCAGCATTCCTCTCTGTCCATTTCCCGTTCTGTAAATGGGTGATACTGCCCCCTCCCCACCTCATAAAGCTATTGTGAGGATTGAGTGGGATAAGGGCTACTGAGTGCTTAACATAGTGCCTGATGTTCAGTAAGTGTTTAATAAATGCAAGTTATTAAAATTTAGATTTATGCATTTTTTTTATGCTCATAGTTCACAGGGTCTTGACCTTGGGAGAGGGGAAGTATGGAGGAGTGTTGTGCATAACTCTGCAGGCTGATTTTCAGAGCTTTCTTTTCTATTTGTTCATTCATTTTTCCCTTGGTTGGGGAAGCACAGGGGTTCACAGCATTAGGAATCATTTGTGGGTATTAAAAAATAACTAACCTTAGCTCCACCACAGACCAATTAAATCAGACTTTCTGGACATCTCATACTTTTTTCAAGCTTCTCAGAAGGTTCTGATGTGCAGCTGCGACTGAGAACCACTGAGTTGGGTCTAGACTATCCTCTCCCCCTGACAACCAGCTCCATCCCAAGGACAAATGCCAACTCTGATTGTTTGCACTTAATGGCAAACCAAAAAAAAAAAAAAAAAACCCCACAAACTCACTGCCATTGAGTCGATTCCAACTCATAAGGACCCTCATTGGGTTTCTGAGGTAGTAAATCTTTACAGAAGTAGATTGCCCCATCTTTTCATGGAGCCGCTGGTGGATTTGAACCACCAAACTTCTGGTTAGCACTCAAATGCCTTAGGCACTGCACCACCAAAAGAAATGCTTTGGTCAAAGAGGGTGCTGGAGAAAAGAAGAGTAACTTGTTTATCTGCTATTTGGTTCAGAGGAACCTCCCCAAATGTGAAGTAGGTTATCCTTTCCCATTTTACAGATAAGAAAACTGAGGCACTAAGTTAAGTGACTTGCCCGAGGTCATACAGTGACAAAAAAAAAACAGAGCCTTCATTTCCTATCACATTTGCTGGTACCCTCTGTTAAGTCCCCTCATCTTCATCATGCTCCCTTCTTTGAATGGGATGGGCTTTCACACCACATTACTGAGTTCAACCATCTCTCTCTTTGAAAGAGTTGGGTGCATCTCACTCCAATATCTCTTCTTTGGCACCATTAGCTCTTATCCTGATGGAGGGAAAACAGTGGGAGCCAAGGCACCAGCTGGCCCTGCAGAAGGGAAGAAGTGTGGTCAGGTCTAGACGAAGAGTTCCCACACCTCATGCCTTCCCTCTTGATTCTTGCCACTTCTTTGCAGGGCAAAATCAGTAGTACAGAACAAATGTGGGCGTCCCTCTCTCTCACTCACTGCTGTCCAGCCCGATCTGACTAGTAGTGATCCCTCCTTGGATGCCCGAGGCAGTATTACTATGGAAGTAGATTGCCCAACCTTCCTTCTGAGGAGTGGCTGGTGGGTTTGAACTGCCAGCCTTCTGGTTAGCAGTCAAATGCCTTACGCACTATGCCACCAGAGCTCCCAGTGTGGGAATAGGGTGAGCTTAATGATCTGGAGAGAAGAAGGGGCACGTATTCCCACCCAAAACGAAACCGTTGGCTGTGGAGACCCACACCAGGGGGCCATGAATTTTATGTTAGCTCTGAATTGATTCCAGAATATCTGAAATGGAAGGGAATCCCAAGGAGTATTTCAGTTTTAGCTTTACAGAATGCAGAATAACGCTAAGGAGAGAGAAGCAATCATGAGACACAGAGATAGAATCAGCATGAGAGGGAGACACAGAGACACGGGGACAGGGAGACCCAGATCCTGAGATATCGTCTTATTTCTAGTTTTGAGAACCCCTGATTCTGATGCCTTAACCTCTTGGCCTTTCACCACAGAAACCTTCTTAGTTATGATAGAAAATATATCCACTTTTTCATAAGCTAATTTGAGTTGGGTGTCTGTTACCTGCAACTGTGGATTTTGATTCATGCAAAGGCTTACTGGGTGCTGGAGAGACAGGCTGTCTCAGTGTCCTGTATGTGGGCCCTGCAGCCTGGATTTCTAGGACTACCCACCACCCCTGGTTTGCCTGGACCCCTTTGTCCTGAATTGGAGGTTGGAATCATCTGGATAGTTGCTTATGCCTGCCCCCGCTCCCCACGCTGGGGAATGTGTATCTGCCAAGGATGTGGCTGAGCTACTCAGGGGCTCTTGGGCCAGCAACGTTGGCATCAGCTGTGAGCTGGTTGGAAATGCAGAATGTCAGGCCTCACCCAGACCTATGGAATCGGAATCTGCATTTAGACAAGATCCCTAGGGAGCTCTGGTAGCACAGTGCCTAAGGCACTTGACAGCTAACCAGAAGCCTGGCGGTTCAAATCCACCAGCCACTCCTTGGAAGGAAGATGGGGCAATCTACTTCCGTAGTGATACTGCCTCGGAAACCCAAGGAGGGGTCGCTATGAATTGGGTCTGACTCCACGGCATATAACAACAACAACAACAAGGTGATTCATGTGCATATTAAAGTGTGAGAAGAACTTCTTGCCCATTCTACCTTCTTTTCTCCCCTCTCACCAGATGCCAGGGCTTGAGGGCATATATAGGCCCATTGCGGGCACTGAGAAAGAAGTGCACAGTCTGTCCTAGGGACAGGAAAGGCTTGGCAAAGGCTATGACTCTTGAGTTGACTCTTATTGAAAGAGAAGATGGTTTTCCAAGAATAGGAAGGAAAGGTGTCATAGTAGAAGAGGCAACATACATAAAAGCTGCAATGTGTGGGTGAACAGAACATATTCCTAGAAGAATTGGGGAATCATTGGAGAATAAACCATGATGTAAGGAGTACTGGGAACTGAAGCTGGAGAGGCAAACCAGGGTCCAACTGAGGGCATCTTTAGCTATAAAGTTAGGAAGCTTGGACTCCATTATCAATAAGGTACAGGACTCCATTGAAGGGATATAAATCGGGAAGTGGTACACTATATTTGTGTTCTGAAAAGACCTCCCTAGTAGCATTAGGGAATATGAATTGGAGGGGTCAAGAGACGAGTTAACTGGCTCCTGTTGTAGCCTGATAAAAAAAAAATAATAATAATAAAATATGCTGTTGCACAGATCATTGGTGCTCAGGCGCGTGAAACCACTTCTAAACTGCTTCGAGAATATATGACATATTATAGTGATAGCAGGTGGTAACACCTGTTGAGCTTCTACAAAGTGCCAGGCATTGTGATAACCACTTTCCATGTATTATTTTACTTAACTTCTGTGTTTCAATTTTTCACCTATAAAATTTGACATTTGATAAAATTTTAAAATTAAAATTTTATTTCACCTATAAAATAATAACCTCAAATTAACTTAATACCTTGAAAGAGCTTCAAATGGTGCCCATCTTAGATGAAGCCTTCAGTAAAGGCTACCTGTTGTCACAACAGTCCTATGAGGTAGGGTATCATTGCCCCATTTCATTGGCAGGGAAGCTAAGGCTTGCAGAACCACTCACCTTCATCATGGGAGTAGGGTGAACTTAATCAGCTGGAGATTGGAAGGGAATATGTAAGTTATGTAAGTTATAACTTATAAGTAGCAGCTCCAGGGTTTGGAGATAGGTCATTTGGCTGTAGACCCTAGACTCTTAACCAATACACTACCTGTGCTGTTGTTGTCACTGTCACAGTGACTCAGAGATCAGATCAAGAGGCAAGTGTATGACCACTCCTCAGGACACCCCTACTGCTGAACAAGAGATGCCTGCAAAGAGCTGGCTGCCATTCCCAGGCGTCAGGCCCACTCCCACTCACTGGCAGTCTGCGAAGGGAAGACAGGAGGTGAGAAGGAAGCAGGATATGGTGTTGCCAGCAGAGCTGAAGAGCCTTTCTGCAGCTTGGTCTGAATGGTTTCCCACTGGGCTTTTGGGTGATGGTGCTAGGCTTGCTAGGTCTCAGTAGCTCCATGTAAGTTGGAGGATCATAGGGCCAGACCGTGGGGCCAGCTAGGCAGATATAAATCCTCTCCTCATTCCCAGGACCAGCAAGAAGACCATCAAGGGCCATCTCCTCTGCCTGGAGCTTCCCTTCTCCCTGGACAGGGCCACATTCCTGGGAATTCCAGAGTCTGCTCCTAGGCTGGGTGAGAGTCATCTTGTTAACACTTGGAACCCTGGGAGTCCAGAGAACTGTGGACTGGGAGCACTGAAGCCTGGCTCCATGAATTTTTGATGGACTCCCTACTGAAGATATTAGTGTGCCCTTGAAGATAGATAATTGAAATTCAGATTTGGATATTCTATTACTTTGCAATATTTTTTATGAGGCTGCTTTGCGTTTCCCGGTGACTTGGTTGCAGCTTTAGTGACTCCATTATGGAGAAATATATTGATTTGTCAGGGTGGTGTCAGGAGTACTGCTCTGATGAAAATTGATTTATCTCTCTCTGAGCAGCTTGTGTTTTTAATTCATCTTTGCCTCCAGCAAGGCATCGGGTGAGGTGGTATGTGGGGAGGGCCCCTCCTTGTCCAGACTCTGTTCCCTACCGCACACTGTAAATAAAGCTCAAGGTACAGCCCTGGCTGTGGGTATATGTTCTGTGCTGGGGAGATAAAATAACTCCTCATTTGCCTCTGCTAGTGTTTATAACATTTGTGTTCATGCCTCCCCTCCCTTCACACAGATACACATGGCTGAGTATGACGAATGAGGACCGTAACTCCCTCAAACATGGGAGAATGGCTCTCTCTCTCCCTAGATAAGAAACAAGTGATACTGAACTAGGGAAGTCTCCATTTACATTCTGATGAACTGCAGGGAACAACTTTTAATTGAGATGTTTCCAGCGTTCATTGGCTCGATCCCTCATTCATTCTGGCAGCATGACACGTAGACATCTGGCTCAGACCCTCTGCTCTACCATGTCCTAGCTGTGTGTGCTGGATACTTATTTAGGCTCTTTGAGACTCAACCTTCTTATTAATAATATGAAGGTAATGATGATTGATTGTTAGGGTTGTGGGGTGGAGAGGATGAAACAATACATACAAAGCTTTAGCTCATCACCTGGCTCAGAATATGCAGACAGAATAATAGTAATTATTATTAAAAGTGAATAATGCACACCAATATTCATTACAGTACTTTTCACTGTAGCCAAAAAGTAAAACAAAACAAAACAAAACAAAAAACTGACCATCAATAAATGAATGGATAAACAAAACAAAATAGTGTGTATCCATATAATGGAATATTACTCAGCCATAAAGAGGGGCAAAGACCTGATACAGGCTACAAATGGATGAACCTTGAAAACATTATGTTGAGTGAAATAAGTCAGACACAAAAGGACAAATCATGCATGATCTCACTTATATGAAGTAAACAAATATACAGAAACCAAAGATTACTAATGGTTATCAGGAGTGGAATGGAGAGACAAAAGGGAATTTTGGCTTGCAGTGGTGGTGGGAACATTGAGTTTATGCTGCTGATGGTGGAATACTTTGGAAAAGGATAGTGATAGTGGCTGCACAACATGAAAGACATCTAAATGGATTGGTGAATGTTTTGGTGTGTATATTTTCAGCACAATTTTTTAAAAAATTTTTAACAGTTAATGAATAAAATAACAATCATTTGTTGGGCACTTGCTCTGTGACCAAGTATTATGTTGGCATTGGTGTTGTGAGAAACAGAGATGGCTCCTGCATTGAAGGAGCTCTGTCTAGTGGTAGAAATGTGCTGTAGCCAAGGAAACCCCAGAGTGCTGTGAAAGCAAAGGGGAGGGCAGGTTGAGTGGAGCCTTCTGGAAGGAGGTGGTACCTCAGCTGAATTTTGAAGAAAGAGTAAAATGTGGCTCTGGGAAGAAGGGGAGCAAGGTTGCAGGCAGGGGGAGCTGTAGTGATATCCCCTAGATGAACGAAATCATTTGACGTTGAAATATTCCAGTGGGTTGGAGCAAAGGATGCAAGTGAGCCTAGGGTCAGGAGATGGTTCCAGAGTGGTGGTTGCAGATCTCATCATGAATGGTCTTTAAAAAAAAAAAAAAAAAATTATTGAGATTTGGGTGAAAGTTTGCAGAACAAATTCATTTTCCGTACAGCAATTCATACACATTTTTTCTCATGACATTGACTGCAATTCCCCATAGTGTAACAGCTCTTGTCATGAATGGTCTTGGAAGTAAAGCAAAGGAGTTTAGACTACTTGTTCCACATCCTGAAGACTCAGGCTTAATTACGGGGATGACATCATCAGGTTCATATTTTAGAAAGACTCCTCCAACAGCAGTGTGAGTGATTAACTTTAGGGTCCTCAAACCTGTAACAGGAACACTTATTTGAAGGCCTTTGTAAGAGTCCAGATGAGAAGGGAAGAAAGGCTAAACTGAAGGTGTGATGGTGGAAATAAGTCCAAGAAGGCAGGTGGAACTGAAGAGAGGTAGGAGGCCAGGCTGCTCTCAATTGGCTGGGAGAATGTTGTTGTTATTGTTGGGTGCGGTTGAGTTGGCTCCGACTCATAGCAACCCTGTGTACAACAGAGCAAAATACTGCCCAGTCCTGTGCCAGCCTCTCAATCCTTGCTATCCCTGAGCCCATTGTTGCAGCCACTGTGTCAATCCATCTCATTGAGGGTCTTCCTCTTTTTCCTGACCCTCCACTTTACCAAGCATGATATCCTTCTCCAGGGAATGATCCCTTCTGACAATATGACCAAAGTAAGTGAGATGAAGTCTGGCCATTCTCACTTCCAAGGAGCATTCCAGCTTTACATCTTGAGGACAGATTTGTTTGTTCTTCTGGGCATCTTTCAGTGTTCTTAGCCAACATCACACTCAAAAACATCAACTCTTCTTAGATCTGCTTTATTCATTGTCCACCTTTCACATGCATATGAGGTTATTGGAAGGTGGGCAGGTGGGAGAGGTAAAACGGAGAAGACTGAGGAGTTCAGCTTTGGATGTGCTGAGTTAATGGCACCCATGGGACACCAAGTGGAACTGCTTGCTGGATAGTTGGACACTCCATATTCTTGTTGTCTTTCCATAGTTATCAGCAGAGATGACCTCATGCCAAGATTCTAATTGTTTTGGGAGCAGGAGTGCACAGCAAGTTGTGTGACGCAGAGGTGAGGTTGCATCCCATTCTGGGTGGATCTAGAGGAGAGAGAGAAACAGGGAGAATGATGGGTTATGGCAGACAAGACGTTGAGTATTACTTTATGTGTGCATTTCTTAGTGCTCATGCTGTGTGAGACACCATAGGGAACATTGAGATAAAGGAGCCACATAAGCTGTCCTCAGGGAGCCTAGAGTTCTTGCAGAATGTGTGGCCAGACAGGAACTTACAGTACACCAACAGTTGTAACACAAGATAGGAAATATTGCCCACCAGGAGGAGTGAACTGCTAAATTGCTGTGGGAATACACAGAGACTTATTCTCTTCCACGAGTGTGTGTGTGTGCATGTGCATGTGTGTGTGTGAGTGAGTGAGTATAGGGAGGGTGGAGAGTCTCATAGAGTAATTGACTTTTGAACTGGGCTTTGAAGGATGGCTCATATTTGAGCATGCAGGGATGGGGTTGGGAAGGCTGGTTATATAGTCACACCAAAGAAAAGACAAGGAGAGAAATTATCTAAGCATTATCTTAGGACCATAATATATTTTGCAGAAGAAAGTCTTGGTGATTTACTTCCATAAGATTACTTCTGTTGAGAGCTCTGTGGAGTGCAATTCTCTACTCTGACATACATGAGGTTGCTATGGTTTGGAATTGACATGAAGACAACAGATTGGTTTGGTTTATAATACATTTAAGAAGTTAATATAGGAGTCAGACTGCCTGTATTTTGGTGAAAAAGATCAGGTTAGCAAAGCAGTGTTTTTAGTTATGTTATCTCATTTGATAAAATAATGTTCTATAGAAGAGATCTTATATTCCCATTTTCAAGTGAGAAATGAGACACTCAGGACAGTTACAGAGCATGTCCAGCAAACACAGTAAATAGCGGAGGTGGTACTTAATTAAACCAATGTTGTTTACCACCAGAGCCCATTGTGTTTTCTTCATCCCTCTTCTCTTCTTCAATTCCCTGATTAAAAGTTGATCACTTAGCAAAGCTACCCCAAAAGGAATTCTATAGGACCGACCATGGGCCAAGACTAGGAAAGAGGAAGCAGGCAGCTTATAGGATGAACCTATTTCTGGTTCCAACATATTCCTCCTGCCACACCTCCTCTGGCCCCAACCTGAAGATCGTGGAATGTACAAGAAAAAATTCTACTGTGGTCCTCTGCTTTGTCCATGGGAGATCACTAGCTATCAGCACAGTGACTACAGCCAGGACAGGACTGGTTCATACTCAGGGTCACTTTAGGTTGCTCCATAATTTTAGGCTTGGACAGCAGAGCCATGGAGCAACTATCCCCTGAATGAAAGCTAAACAGACCTGGCATCTCACAAGAGGCCAGAAGAAGACCCAGGATTCACAGAAATAAGGACATTCCTCCTGCATTATGGGAGGAGTTGGCTCAGCTGTTTGGGGCCCAGTGCCCAAGAGGCCTCATGCTCTAGGTCAGGGAGTCTTGCTCTCTTTCCTGACTCTGACTAGCTTTCTCTTTAGGACAGAGGACCTGGTCAGAGACCATGACCAATCATTACAAATGCATCCCACATCCGGGAAAACTGCTGTCTTTCTGTCTAAAGGACAGTGCATTATGACTGCATTGCATCAACCTTAATGAGATCTTCTGGAAGAAGCATGTTGTTGTTGTTGTTATGTGCCATCGAGTCGGACCCAACTCATAGTGACCCCTCCTTGGGTTTCTGAGGCAGCATCACTACAGAAGTACATTGCCCCATCTTCCTTCCGAAGAATGGCTGGTGGGTTTTAATTGCCAGCCTTCTGTTTAGCAGTCAAGTGCCTTAGGCACTACGCTACCAGAGCTCCTGGAAGAAGCATTGGTGTAGGCAATTGGTCTTTGCAGAAGCATAGGTGTAGGCAATTGGTCTTTGCTCAGTAGTTTACACACACGCACACACAAATGATACAAAAAATTGTATAAAAATAGCAGTGTTCTTTTGTGAGTACTTACTATGTGCCTAACATTGTTGCAGCCTCTTATATACATGAACTCATTTAATCCCATGGCCTGTGAGGTGCATACTATTAGTATACCCATTTTACAGATAAGAAACCAAGGCTTAGAGAAATTATGCCACTTGCCTAAGATTATATACAATATGTTTGTTAGTGTCGGGATAAGATTTGAATCTGGTGCTGCCTGGTTCCAGAGTGTGTGTTCTTAACCACTACACTGTGCTTGCTCTCCATGACACCTCAAAGAACTCATGGAGCCCCAGCCTGCCACCAAAGGGACAGCCCCAAAGCCCCAGGGAACTCTCCAAAGTCCTGGCTAAAGGTTGCAGCAGAGTTTCATTCAAGGGCACTGTGGAGCTAGTTTTCCTTCAGAGGCCCTGCCAGAGTAATGTCCTTGAAGCTGATGGGAGCTGTGCCCCTTCATGTTATTTTTCTAACCTATCCCTGAACCTGCTCCTCCTGCTATGTTTTCAATCTTGTTTAATGATGACACTATCTAGTTGCTCTCGCTATCCAGGAACCTCAGAGTCATCTTCAACTCCTTCTTCTGCCTTAGGGACCCTCCTGCAGACAATCCATTACCAGTCCTGACAATTCCATCTCAGAAGCATATCTTGACGTTCTGCTTTCCACTCCCACGACTACTGTCTGAATTGAGGGTCTTTTGTCTGAATGATTGCAATAACTTCTGTTTAGTTAAAGCTCCTTAACTAAAGTCCTTCCAAATCTGGGCCCAACTTTCTTAGATTCCTTCCCCTTCCACCACACCCTTCTTTCCTCATGCTCTAGGTGCTCCTGTTTCCTGAAAATGGTGTGCACATCCATGACTACCAATCTTCCACATGCTGCTCATCTACTTCAAAGGGCTTTCTTCATTTCAACACTGGGAAGACGCTTCCTTATCTCTCAAGGCCCCAACCATGAACCACTTCCTCTGTGAGTTCTCGCTCTGCATTTCTACACCCTTGGGCACTGCTCCTGCTGCACTCACTTATACAATGGGCCAATACTAACTGGGCTGTTGTAGAATTTGTCTGTCTACATCTCTCGTTCTCCCACCAGGGAGAGAATTTTATTCATTTTTCTACCCTCCACCCCTAGCATGGTGCTTAGCCCGTATTATATGTTAGATAAAGGATTGCTGAATGAATGGATGAAAAATCCTGACATATTGATGACTTGAAGGAATGAATCTGAAGGACACGGTAGAGTTTGACTCAGTATCCTGTGTGTGTGTACATATATTCCATATACACAAACCCATGCTACATATCTCTAGATGCATGTTCTCTGCCTAGAAAGTACCATGGACATGTACATGTGTGTGTATGAGTATGCATACCCATGTACATGTGAACACATACACAACATATGTATCTTTAGGGACATGTTGATCCTGATGGCTGGTTCATATTGCATATACTTGACAAAACACACACACACACACACATACACACACACTTGCGAAAGGCATTAGAATCCCTTGACGCTTACTTAGCAAATCAAGAGTCCTGGTTACTGCCCAGAGATCCATGTCTCTAATAGAATCATGCCACGGAAAATACTGCTCCACAGGTCAGGCGTGACAGCAACAGTTGTGGCCTTGTGGATGGCATCTTTGAAGGTTTGTCCCTAAGGAGAAGGCAGGTGGTGTAAGGAGAGAGCGAGGGGAGAGCAGCTATTTCAGAGCCTTCATGCAAGCTTCTCTGTAAGAAAATAAAATGCTGCCATCAGCGTCACCACCACCCCGATTAGAGCATATGATTTCTTCAACACCTTAGCAGGCAAACTCCCCTACAGGAGGAATCACACTGCCTTACTGGCCCACACTGAGGTGTGAATCGCTGATAAAAGGACTTTGCCAAAAACACAGGACCAAGGAACTTTTCCTTCTGATGTATACCATAATGTCACTCTGAGTCAGAGTTGACTCAGTGACTTCTAACAACAACAACAAATAATGAGGATGGAGGACCCTCATGTTGGGGGTCCTGTCCGTTATTGTCCTTAACCATCACAGTCATTTGGGGAGACATCACTGTCCTCATTTTGCAGATGGAAAAATAGAGGCTCAAAGAGAGAAAGGCATTTGACAAAAATAAGGATTCACACCCAGGTCAATGTGACTTTAAAGCTGGTCGATTTTCTACCTCATCTGCCAAATTGTGAGGGAGAAAGTGGCCCAGGAAAGGGTGCCTAGGGACCTCAAAGCCAAACAGCTTTTTTTTTGTGTGTGATTTTGTCAAGAGTTGTCTATCCTTAATGTTTCTACAAGTATATTTGTATGTTCTGTAAGAATTCCCAGGTATATAGTAGAGCTGACAAGGGACAAGGTTGTGGTCACCTCTTAGCCACAGCCAGCTACCCAGAGGGAGCAAGCAGTTGGACCTGTGGGCTTGGGACCATGGTCACAGGGGACATCAAGCTCAATTGGCATAACTTACTACACAAAAACATTGTTCCACATCCTACTTTGGAAAGTAACGACTGGGTTCTTAAAAGCTTGCAAACAGCCATCTAGATGCAACAATGGGTCTCTCCTCATCCAGAGCAAAGAAGAATGAAGAAAACCAAAGATGCGTGGAACTAATTAGTCCAAGGAACTGGTACACCATGCAATCCTCAGCCTATATGACTATGAGACCAGAAGAACTAGATGGTGCCTGGCTACCACTGTCAACTTCTAGGAGGGAGATCTATGTAGGAGATCCTGGATTGAGAGGGAGAACAATGTGGAACAAAACTCAAAATCATAAAAAAAAAAAAAGGACCAGGTTTGCTGGGCTGATAGAGCCTGATGGAACCCCTGAGACTATGGCCCCTAGCTGCCCTTCAGGTCTGGAATTGAACCCACTCCTGTGGCTTCCAGCCAAACAAAAGACAGGCATATGAGCTGAACATTTACACTAGGTAGATACACTATTTGCAGAGAACAGTCATGGGAGAATAGAAGGGCTGTGTATGTTCAGGGGGCAGGAGTGCATGGGAAGGAAGGACACAGGGAAGAGGTGGCTATGAGGCGGAAGTGGGAGAAGAGCTGTTACTTTGTGGAAGATTACAGTCAATGTCTTGAGACAAAGTGTATGTGAACTGCTGTGTGGAAGATGAAGTTTGTTCTGTAAACTTTCACCCAAATCACAGTAAAATTAAAAAAAAAAAAAAGAGTTGTCTGTCCTCCCAACTTGCTTTCAACGTGGATTTGGTGCTGACTTCATGCTGCTCTACTTCTGAAAACCGATCTGCTTTCTCTTTCTTCCTGCCCTTTCCTAGGTTTCTTCTCTAGTTCTAGGACTTCAAACTCCATATGGAGTGAATCCCATCAGCCTTCTCTCCATTATGTCCTGCCAAAATTGTTCTATGTACTTGGAACATATTTTCATGCATGTATCTGTGTATAAAGCTTGAGCTATATTAATGAAAGCATAGATAGCTGAATAAGAAGTGTGTTGACCCAAGGTGAGTTTGAAATATCATGTTCACCTTGTTAAACTCTAGGTGTTATATTCTACAAGCATATTGTTTAGAATAGGGAAGCCAGGATAGGGCAGGGTCTAGGAACAAAGCCTTATGAGGAATATTTGAAGAAATCAGAGCTGTGTAACTTGGTGTGGCTTGCAAATACCTGAGCAGCTTCAAGGGAGGCTAGAAGTTAGGAGAGTGATATTTCTAACAAATGAATGAAGAACCATTTGAGCCATCAATGAATGGCTTTTGTATTAGTTTCCTAAGCCTGCTGTAATAATATCACCAACTGGGTTGCTTGTAAGAACAGAATTTTATTGTCTCACAATTCAGGAAGCTAGAAGCCCAAAGCAACACGGTGGACAGGCCATGCTCTCTTTGAAGTTTCTGAGTGAAGATCCTTTCTTGTCTCTCCTAAATTCTGGTCGTCCCAGGCATTCTTTGATTTGTAAATGCATCTTCACATGGACATCCTTCTTCCACCTGTCTCTCTGTGTCTTTTCTCTTTTATAAAGACACCACCCAAATTAGATTAGAACCCACCCTGCTCTAGTATGAAAAAATCCAGTTGCTGTTGTGTCCATGGTGACTCATGGTGATCCTATGTGTGTCCAAATAGAGCTGTGCTCCATAAAATTATCGATACCTGAATTTTTGGAAATAGATCACCAAGTCTTTCTTCCAAGTTGCCTGTGGATGAACTTGAACCTCCAACTTTTTAGTTAACAATCAAATGCATTAATCATTTGTACCCTCAGGACTCCGCTCTATATGACCCCAAGTTAAGTATAACTGATAACATTTTAAGAACCCTACTTTCAAACAAGGTCATTTTCAGAGGTAGCAGAGGTTAGGGCTTCAACATATATTTTTTGGGGATACAATGTAATCCATAACAGCCTTCGTACATTCATCACCTATTGAGATCCACTGTTCTCGACACTCAGTGCAAGAGCCAATGAACTGGCTTCTTTGGATGGCAGGAAGCTTCCACTCACAGGAAAGACTCAAGCTGAGGCTTAACAGCTACTTGTCATGACCACTATTAAAGGGATTCCAGTACTAAATGGATGACTTCCAGCCCCCTGCAGTTCAAATTTCCAAAGCTCCCTATAGATAAGTACAATCATCTCCTTTGTACCATCTAAATTACCTAATTCAGGATACTGCATGCTCTAATTGTTGAATGATTGATTGGCTAATACAATGTATGACTATGCTATCCCCTAGCAACATAGCCAGGGTGATCAAGCTAGTAGTTGCTCATGCCGAAACAAAGGCAGAATGAATTTGGCTTGAATTAACATGCTGGCTCGCGAGGGGACTGGTCACTGAAATGGGCAGCTGAAGGAAAGTTGCTTCTCTGTCCCAAATGGTTCCTTGAACTCCCTTGGGTGCTCCATTCTAAAAGATAAGAATCACAATGTGTACTGTGCTCAGGAAACATGACTTTAGGCTATAAAATCGGAGTTGGACAGAATTATTCAAATTACACTGATAACACTTTAACTTCACTATGTCACTGATTGCCCTGCTTTCTAAACATCATGTCCTCCTCTTGCCCACAGCTTTTGGTCTTTCCCAGCAGTTTCCCCTGAGCTCTGGGAATGATGTTGTCACTTTGTCAGAGCTGCTGTTCTCTGGACCACAGGCTGAACCTGTGAGCCACTTCTCAGGATGAGGCCTCCTGGCTCTTATTCCATCTAACCCTCATTGTGCTCAATGCAGAAAAAGTGTTCTGGGGAAAGAACGATGCCTTGTGTCAGGCGCTGGGCTAGCTATAGTACACACCTGATTGTTAGCACCCCAAAGCCTTTTCTGCAGATGAAGACCTAAGAAGTTAGGAAAGTTGCCAGAGACACACAGCAAGCAAGTGGCAGAGTTAGGTTCAAATCATGTTTCTCCCTCCCTCCCTCCCTCCCTCCCTCTCTTCTTTTATTCAAAATCCTAGACTCTTCCTAATCCCTGGGAAGAAGGAACATCTCTGTGTGGCAGCCTCTCTTCCTGCCCTCACAGCTCCCCAGGGCTTCCCTACCAAGGGTTAGGGCAGGACAAGACACACTCTTATCCCAATTGGTGGATGCCAGGTGTGCCTCCCTTTGCTGTGAGCCAAGAGCTGTCTGAGGAACTGCTTAAAGTGCAGCCATTTAAAGTGCTGTTCTCAACCCTGGCTTTGTTTCGCTCAACTTGGTGCAGGCAAAAAGAAGCAGACAGCTTGGACAACTGCACTGCCAACTTTCTTGATTTGAGAGCATCTGCCCGAGGGAATGGGGTGTTCTTAGGAGCCTTATGAGCAAGTTTTGCGTCGCATGAGAAATTCCATCTTCCATCTTCTGATGATCTTTCTTGTCTGCTCAGAGGTCATGACTCCTAGACTGTAGTGGGTGCTCAACAAGTAGATGATGGAGGGTTCAATACTTGGAGCCTCCTCATTAAGTGTCTGGAGTCTCCAAGTCCTCAGCTTTAAAATGATGGGGATAATCATATATTCTTAGCAGGTGGTGAGTGCCAAACAAGCAGGATCATTTTATTCTTATGGGAGGGATACTTAGCAGACCTTTGATAGTGTTATTTTCTCTCCACTGCACCCCTTCTTACTTCCATCCCTCCCCTATCTGGGCCACAGCTGGAAGCAGTAAGCTCCTCTCCTTTGTCTCCAGCCACGGCTCACTCATGGCCTGTTGCTCAGCACCCAGGTAAATATTCAGCAGCCATCGTGCTGTGGATTAGGACACCATGTATCACTAGCAACTTATCAGGACTTGCTTAGGCCCTGGGGAAATTTATCTCATTTCTGATGCCTCCATCTCTCCCATTTCCTGGTCTGCTTGACCTTACATTTGATTTGGCAAGTAGGTGCAAGACAGAGAGCAACCTGAACTTAAAGAGCACAGTTGCCCAGCCATAAAACCAAAAAACCACAAAGGAGCTCGGATGGCATAGTGCCTCAGGTATTTGACTGCTAATCAGAAGTTTGGTGGTTCAAACCCATCAGCCACTCCATGGGAAGAAGACTGGGCGATCTACTTCTGTAAGGATTTACTGCTTTGGAATCCCAAAGCAGGTCGCTATGAGTTGGAATTGACACGATGGCAGCCATAAGACATGAGGAAACATTAATAGGTCCTGGATACATCCTGTTGTATGTCTTCTGTAGCTTTTAGCAATATTGAAAATAGGAGAACCATCCCACGACATCCTCATAGACAAGAGCTTACAATGTCTTATGGAGTAAGGACATTCATCCTCAGAGGCTTCAGGGAACATCGTTGGAGTAAGGACATTCATTCTCAGAGACTTCAAGGAACATCGCTGCCCAGTCTGTAACAAGGTCTTAGCTTGTAAATGTCCCCAAGGACCAGGGAAGGGTTGGTTTCACATGCTGACTTCCCTGCAGAGCCCAGGGATTAATCTTTAAAGCATTCAGTGTTGGTGAAGCATCAGATCTGGAGCTGGTTGGTTTGAGCTAAGAATGATGCTGGAAAGGAGTGAAATTCCCCTCATTTTTCCACCTCCCTTGGCTGCCCTGTGAACATGTGCATGTGTGCGAGCTGAAATGCTGCTTCCTGTTCTGCCTCATCTTGCATTTGAAAACCTCCAGAAAAGTTTGGAGGTGGTGGGAGCCTGAGAAAGATCATCAATAAAATAAATTTTTGCTGTTATTATTTTTAACCAAAATACCAAAATTAAACTCACTGCCATCAAGTTGATTATGATTCATGGCAACCCCCATTGGGTTTCTGAGGCTATAAATCTTTATGGAAGAAGATTGCCCATTTTTCTTCTGTGGAGCAGCTAGTAGGTTTGAACCAGTGACCTTCTGGTTAGCAGACAAATGCCTTATTCACTACCCCATCAGGGCTCCTTTGTTAACCAGTCTATCACAACCAATGTGTCATGTGGTAGCCTCAGTATTTGTATGCATTTTATCTTATTTAACTTGCACTGGGGAGCTCTGGAGGAACTCTGGTAGCATACTGTCTAAAGCACTTGACTGCTAACCAGAAGGCTGGTGGTTCAAACCCACCAGCCACTCCTCGGAAGGAAGGTTGGGCAATCTACTTCCGTAGTGTTATCGCCTTGGAAACCCAAGGAGAGGTCGTTATGAGTTGGGGCCAACTTAATGGCACATAACAACAACAACAACAACAACAACAGGGAGCTCTGGTAGCACAGCGCCTAAGGCACTTGACTGCTAACCAGAAGGCTGGTGGTTCAAACCCACCAGCCGCTCCTCAGAAGGAAGATGGGGTAATCTGCTTCTGTAGTGATACCACCTTGGAAACCCAAGAAGGGGTTGCTATGAGTCGGGTCCAACTCGACGGCAGTGAGTTTGGTTTTTTTGGTTTGAGGAGACCGTGGGTGGTACAGATTGCTAAGCATTTGACCATGAGCTGAAAGGCTGGCGATTCGAAGCCATCCAGAGGCAACTTGGACAACGGCCTGGCTATCTGCTTCTGAAAGGTCACAGCCTTGACAACCCTATGGAGCGGTTCTACTCTGTAACACGTGGTGTTGCCATGAGTTGGGATCAACTCGGCGGTAACTAACAACAACATAACTCTGTGATGTTATAGTATTATCACCATTTTGAAAAGTAAAAAGACTGAGGCTCAGAGATTATATGTGAGTTGCCTGGTTTCACAAATTTGCAACGTGGAAGTGCCAGGATTCAACTCCTGGTCTTCTCCATTCTGAATATAGTCTTCTTCTTATTAGGCTATGCATTATTATTCTTCCCCAAGTTAGTGCCTCTCTTCAAAGACAACTTCATAACAACAAAAATGAATATTTTGGGGAAAATCATTTTTAGTGACTATTACCTTAAAAAGGGCCTTTTATGCTTTAAGATCCCCATGGATGTTTTCCCACATTTAAATATAGTTATTACCATCAAATAAAAAGAATTTGTATTCTGTTCCCTTGACTTAATCTTATATGATATAATTTTCTCCCTACTATGAAATAATCTTTAAAACTATCATTTATAAAATGACAAAGTAATCTACCAGGTTAACTTTCCATAATGGGTTGAAATATTGCTCTATTATGAGCTCTTTTGGTTTCTTTCACTTTTTGTTAAGAATAATGCTGAACTAAAGATAATGCATGAACAAAACTCCTTCTTCTGAGGATGTCCTCTGTAAGAGAGGAAACAAGAGATTGGAATTGGACAGACTGGTTTTGAATGCAAGTTCACCCTCAGAATAATGGTACAGCATCAGGCAAGTAACCTAGCCATTGTTCCAACATCCTCATGTATAGAATGTGTGGTGGTTAAATTTGTGTGTCAACTTGGCTGGGCCTGGTTGAGTGGCTGGGCAGCTGGATGTATATTCCCTATGATGAAACTGATAATCAACTCCATGGTGGAATCTATTGTGAGCAGCTGAGTAGCTGCCTTTGGGTATGTAGTCTGCTTCCCGTATATAAGAAACAGCTTTGGGAATGGTCTCTAGTTTATGGTACACTTGGACCCTGCATGTAGCTGTGTCATTGTTCAGCAGCCTGCCATGCTCTGCTGACTTTAGGACTTTCAACAGACTTGAATTAATGGCCTGCCGTGTGGTTTGGTAACATTGGAACTGTGCCTTTTTACTTGTCAACCTTGGGCTTAGCAGCCTCAGCAACCAGCAGCTGCCTGAGTGAGGAAAAGCCTCTAGCTTCAGTGGGCTGGGAGCTGGAGGCAGAGCTGAAGCCCAAGGTTGAGGGGCTCTCATCCAGCCCCTAGGGCCTGGCACTTTGAACTCGGACTTAAAGCCTCCAAATTGTAAAAATAAACTCCTGTTTGTTAAAGCCATCCCATTTGTGGTATATTCTTGTCAGAGTGGCACTAGGTAACCAGAACAGAATGGAAATAAGAATAGGTGTCATAGACTTGATAGGTAAAATTAGTAACAGAATGACTATGAACCTGATTAGCTCATGAAAGATAAGCAATAAATTATAGCCCTATTGTCCTCTTTGGAAAATCTCATAAGTAGAATGTCAGAGTACATATGCAATGGTGAATTTCTTTTCAAAAGGAGTAGAACAACATATGATGCCACCAGCAATATGGAAATACTATTTCACCACAAGTTTACAAGCATTGTGTTTTACTATTTTAGTGCTAATGCTTTTTAAAGAGTAAGAGGATAGGAATAGAACTCAGCACCATGCTCTTTACTTGTGAGGATGCTGGACTATGTGGTCATAAAAGTGAGCCACAAAGCCTTTATAAAGGTAGAGTCTGATCAGTGACAGCAAAAGTTATACATAAGCCCCATCTGACTAATCAAATCCCTTTGAACCAAGTGACAGGAAGGATATCAAGAATCTGCTCTTGACAGGAAACATTATCTGACCTGAGAGCATGGGTGCCTGGTAGACATAGCAAAACCCTTCTTAACTCATGACTTTTTTTTTTTTTTTTTTTTTAAAGGACTTGTCATCTGATAAGGAGGCTTAACAAGATCCTCTCCCAAATTGGATTTGACATATGCTTGGCACGGGCAGCTGAGCCCTCCCTCCCTGGCCAGCTCTCTGCAGCTACAGCCCAGGGCAGCAGAGCTTCGTGCTGTCTGCTGCTGACACAGCTGCTAATCCCAGGCTAATGAGCAGTCCTGAGCCTAGGAAGCAGTGAGGCTGGGGGAGAGGGCAGGGAGCTGGTGGGCTGAAATCATAGGCTAGGTGGATCCCAGGGCATCCAGACAATGTACTTTTCCCAGAGTTGTTGCTGAGTGTGAATTGGGCCATTGCTCTGGGTCTTCTTCTAAGCTGGACAGTGTCTCAGAGAAGATGCCTGAGGGTGAGGAGGAGGTGGCTGGACTGCTGCTGAGACAGATTTGATGCCCATGTTCATTCTGTCAGTAAGCCCATACCATGACATAAGGAAGATTGGGGGACTGTCTTTGCTTCTTCAAGGTTGTTCTTGATTGTCATTCATTTTAATTGACTTTACCTAGGAAAAAATTGGGGCAAGGTGTGTCTTGGAGGGTGATTTGTCTTAGAGGTTTTATTTATCCAGGTATGGCTCCAAATACCTCAAGCCAAAATGTAAATTTATTAAATATTTTCCATTTACCCATCCCAAACACACGCACACACACAAACACACAAACACAAACTGATATGGATAGTTTGTCATAAAATCTATGACTTCAGTTTTGGGGTAGATAGGTAGGTAGGTAGGTAGATAGATAGATAGGTAGATAGATAGATAGATAGATAGATATGGAAAAATTCTTTTCAATGTTAGAATACCTGAATTCGTGTCCAATCTATGGCAATAGTGTGACCTTGAGTAAATCATTTAATGCAACTGAGTTTTCATTTTTTTAACTTTAAAATATGAGAGTAAAGCATATGAATGGGCAATGCTCCAGGAGTAAGCCTTGATGGCCAATGCATATGTGAGAAGGTACAGATTTATACAAGGGTGAGATTCAATTTAAAACCCATCTACATAACAAATGTGTGTGCATGTGTGTATGTGTATATATGTGTGTAACAATGTCAGTGTTGGAAAGGTGTTGATCAACAGAAATCCTTATCTACTCTTGATGAGTGAATAGCTATCTAGACAGATGATTCTTACATACTAATATCTAGAATTTTTATACTTAGATATGTTCTAGATCATTTATGCACACAAGGAAAATATATAAGAACGTATCTTTTGGTAATGCTTGTGCATATGAAAAATTATAAATAAACAAATGCCAATCAATAGAAGAATGCAAAAGTAGACTTTGCTATATTCCTACAATTGTATATTATAGAGCTGTGAAAATGAATGAAGTAGAGCACACATGTTTTGAACATGGGTAATCTGTAAAAACTGAAAACCAAAGAGCAAGTTGTAGAGATTGTCAGAAAGGATAAAAAGGTGATTTTCAACTTATTTTATCTACAAGGAAGTCAGTTTAAGTAGATTGATGCAATAGGTTGAAAACAAGAAAAATAAGTTGCAAATAAAAAAGATGTGGACAACAAAGATGCAGAAGAGCTAAACAATACAATCCACCAACTTGGCCTTATAGACATCTATAGAGCACTTCACCCAACAGCAGCACAATATACA
>NW_006921629.1:1416201-1442885 GCF_000298275.1 Orycteropus afer afer
TCCCATGTATAATACCAAATGCAAAAATAATAATAAAAATAAAGCTAGAGACAAATGGGTATACACTGTATAATTCTGCTTATACAAAGTTCTGGAAAAGGCAAACAAACAAACAAAACTCACTGCCATTGAGTCGATTAGACTCATAGCAACGACTTCTCCTTGAGTTTCCCAGGCAGTATCTCTACAGAAGTAGATTGCCCAGTCTTCCTTCTGAGGAGTGGCTGGTGGGTTTGGACCACCAACCTTCTGGCTAGCAGTCAAATGTGAAATCTAAAGTGAAAAGAGTGGGTTGGGGAGGTAAAGAGAGGACTTCGGGAACAGGAGATTTTCTGTAAAGATGAGAGTATTCTAGAGCTTGATAGCGCTGTGGGTTATATTGTGTATCAACTTTTTGAAACTGTATGGTTAAGATTTGTATGTTTTAGTATATATACAATTTATTTTAAAACAAAATTGTAAGAAAAAAGCCATACTAATTATTGAGTGAGGGCACATAATGACACATGGTGTCAGCAGAGGTGAATTCAGAATGACTCAACACTGACAATCATTAGAGCTGGGTGATGGGTCCTTGGACATTCATTATGCTCTCTGTGTACTTGTATACATTGGAATATTTTCACCTAAAATGTGCTTCTTAAAAAAGCAAGCTACAGGAGCTGTACAATATTAAATCATTAATACAAAGTTTGAAAACATGTACACAGAAACTCTCTCTCTCACATTATTTATAGGTATGCATTTGAGCACTAAAAAATTAAAAAAAAAAAAAAGTGTGGTAATTGTAAACACCAGATTTGAGATTAGTGGTTACCTCTGAGTGAGGGAGGGAATGGGAAGGATTCAACTGCCTTTATAATATTTTATTCCTTTGTTAAATTATTCTCAGTACATTTTTAGGCTGAAACAGTTCACAGTTCGTGAAAAGTTTGGAAGCCATCAGGGGTGGTAGGTGGCAGCCTGATATTGAGAGGGGAGCGTAGGGGTGTTTGTTACTGTGAGAGAGGTAATTAGCCCTCCCCTGCTCACCTATCAGGTGAGCTCTTATGAAATGGTAAATAGAAAAAGTGCTTTGTAACTGGAAAGCATCATCAGATGTAAAGAATTTTGGGGGAAGCTAAAGAGCCTTCTAGACCTGTAGGCTCTAGGCACTGTTTTAACAAGGCTGTGTTACTAGGTCCTTGAAGGAACAACCATGCCTTGAAAATCTACATGTCTCTGGTATTAAAATGTATCTGGTACATCTGAGATGCTTAAGAGCAATTTATGGAATGGAAGGATGAATGGATGGTGTCTCCCTTTCCCCACCTATAAAAGGATATGGGGACATCTAGGAGATGTTAGGATTGTTTTAATAAATAATAAGTGGAGCTGATGTTAATTATGTCAAGCATTCTTATAAGGGCTGGGTCAGAATAAACTCATTCAATCCCAACAGCAGCTCTAGGGGATGGGTTCAGTTATTATCAACCCCATTGTGCAACTGATGAAGCTAACGGTCAAAGAAGCTAAATTACTCCTCCAGGGTCACACAGATAATACTAGAAGATTGAAATGTGTGACCCTAGAGCCATTGTACATGGCCTCTTATGAGCAAGTGAGTTTGAAAGCAGAGCCCTGACTGTGGGGGCAGAAACTGGGCCTTCAGCAGGTAATACAGGTGATACCGTGAACATGAACCAGCTAAGTGAAATTCACTTTCAGGGAAGAGGTGATTTTACTTTAGAGGAGGAAGTGGACAGAGGAGGGTTGTTTTAATAAATAAGAGGAGGACAGAGGAGACAACCAAGAGAACAGATAGTCTTGGCTTCTGAGAGTCCTCAGCCCTCTCGTGGATGGGGATCCTTTTGGGTGCAATGCATCTCTTCTGTGTCTCTTTGAAGCTCCCAGTCGTCCTGCAGGACTGGGAGCACCTCTGGGCTGAAGCAGCGAAGTGTGGAGATGGCTGCTGTGAATAAACAGAGCCTGCCCTGCTCTGGTTGCCAAGCTGAATGAATACAATGTGTTTTAATAATGAATGAGTGATTAATAGCAACTGCTTTGTAGAGTTATGATGCTATGGGCCTACCGTGCCACGGAGCCGAGTATAAATGACACTGGAATGCATAATCGGGACTTCAGCATCTGTTACAAACTGTATTATAAACTGGGCTCCATAATGCCGCTTATCCACACCTCCCTGACATGTTATTGTAACACCTCTCTTGAGAATGGATTATGGGGGAAATGTAATTCTTATTAATTGCTGATAGATTAAAAAGAAGAAGAAGAAGGATGTTAAGTTAAGGTAATGTTACATATGCCTTCTCCTATTCTTGTGTTACTTTCTGTTCCACTCTTTGGGGACCTGCAGAGACAACAGTTTTCTTATTCCCTGGTAAGAGAACATGTCCAGTCAGAGGAAATTGGCCTTGCAGAGAGAGTAACAAAGATCTGGGAATTGAATCCATTAGTGGCTCCTCATTGCTTTCAAAATAAAATCCAAACCCCTCACCAGACATTCCCATGTGGTGTGGTCACTGTTGGCCTTGCCAGCCACACCTACTGTGCATTCTATCTTCCCCCTCTCTCCTAGACATAGGTAACCACTGATCGACTTTCCTTCTCAATGCATTTGCCTATTCTAGACATTTTGTATAAGTGGATCATACAGTACTTGTTCTTTTGTATCTGGCTTATTTCACTTAGCACATTGTTTCCAGGCCCACCCATGTTGCTTCCTGTGTCAGAACTAACAACTTCATTCCTTTTTATGGCTGAATAATATTCCATTAAGGAGCTCTGGTGGTCAAGTGGTTAAGACATTTGCTTGCTAACCAAAAGGTTGGCAGTTCAAACCCATCAGCCTGCTCTGTGGGAGAAAGATGAGGAAGTTTGCTTTTGTAAAGATTTATGGCCTTGGAAACCCTATGAGGCAGTTCTGCTCTGTCCTATAGGGTTGCTACAAGTCAGAATCAACTCAACGGCAGTGGGTTTGGTTTTTCAGTAGAATATTCCATTGTATGTATGTACCACATATTGCTAATTAATTCATCTGTCAATGGACACTTGGGGTTGGTTCCACTTTTTGGCCAATGGGAACAATGTTGCAATGAATATCCATGTACAATTATCTGTTTGAGTGCTTGCTTTCATGTTTTTTATCTTTTAATTGGGAGTTTATGTTAATTTCATGTGGGCAAGTTTCTCTTTTCTGTAAGCTGTTGTTAAGTCAATAGGTGCCTTACAATCAAGATGTCTTCTGATTAGGGAAATAAGGACATACTTGGAGGCTGCACTTCCTCCGGCTTTGTTCATACAACGGAAGTGCTGCTCACCCCATTGTGTCTAGTCACATTTCTCTCTCACTGAATTATGAATTTCTCAAGGGCAACCATGTCTAATTCAACCACTATTTTTCTTCAGCAACTAACCTAGGCCTGACATTTAGTAAGTACTCCTTTCTCTTGAGGACTAAAGCAATGGATGACATCATGGGGAAAAGTGCTCCTGTTTCCCACATAAACCTTTATCAGATTTGGTTATTTCTATTTCCTATTCATCCTTTGAAGTTCACCTCAAGAGCCCCCCTCCATAGCTGGCAGCTGGGCACAGGCCTCACCACATATCTGCAGTGTGATCTAAACATGTTAGATAAGATTCTTATCCTGCAAAATGGAAACAAAAATGCCTACCTCATGCAGTGTAGGGGGAGGATAAAGTGAGATGCACAGTGTGTTAGTAAATAATCGTTCTGCTTCTCTTTCATTCCACTTCCATGAATGATCATGCCAATCCAGCATGCTCTTTGTCTTCGTTACCTAGTGCTGTTATAACAGAAATCCCACAAGTGGATGGCTTTAACAAACAGAAATTTATTTTCTCACAATTTAGGAGGCTAGAATTCTGGATTCAAGGTACTAGTTCTAGGGGATGGCTTCCTCTGTCTGTCAGCTCTACAGGAAAAGTCCTAGTCTCTTCTGAGCATCCGCTCCTGGGCAATCTCCATCCCTGATTGCTCACTTACTTGTTTAATCTCTTTTACACCTCAAAAGAGAGTGACTTAATTTGTCTCGTTAGCATAACAAAGAAAACCCATTCTCAAATGAGATTATAACCACAGACATAGAGGTTGGGATTTACAACACATATTTTTGGGGCATACAATACAATCCATAACACTCTTCTTGCATCCCACTTCTTATCCATTCCTCTCTGATATGTATACTTTTTGGGAAAGTATTCTTTTCTAACTAGGCTGGAAGGTTTTTTGAAGAAAAAGAGATAAAAGTGGTCCTTACAGCATCTAAAAATCTTGACATCTCTAGAAGTCTCAATATGTGTTTATGGATTGTTTAGTAACAAAGGAGTAGACATATTGACCAGGAGCTCTGGTGGCATAGTGCCTAAGGCATTTGACTGCTAACCAGAAGGCTGGCAGTTCATACCCACCAGCCACTCTTTGGAAGAAAGATTGGGCAATCTACTTTCCATAGTGATACCTCCTCGGAAACCCAAGGACAGGTCACTATGAGTCAGATCCAACTTGAGGGCAGTAAGTTTAAGACCTATTGATTACATTTTCTTCTACACTGTCTTTTTCTCTCAAATCCTTCCTGTGGGTACTTACAAGGGTGTTATCCTTTCGTTTCAACTAGCCTCATCCTGTGTGAGCAGTCAAGAGAAAATGAGTGTAGAAAGTTTGCTTGAGGTCTGTGGTTATTTCTCTCCATCTTGACAACCACCACCCTCACTGAGGCTGCCAGAATTTCTTACCTGTGCAGCTGGGACAGTCTTGGCCCCTTTTAAATCCATTCTCTGCAATCAGAAGGATCTTTGCAAAACATGAACATGATGGTGTCATTTTTGTGACTTTGGCATTGCTCTTAATAAAATCCAAGAAAGGGGATCTATGTAGGAGATCCTGGATGGAGAGGGAGAACAATGTGGAACAAGACTCAAAATCATTTGGAAAAAAAAGGGGGGGGGGGAACAGTTTTGCTGGTCCAATAGAGCCTGGTGGAACCACTGAGACTATGGCCCCTAGCTGCCCTTCAGGTCTGGAATTGAGCCCACACCTGTGGCTTCCAGCCAAACAAAAGACAGACATATGAGTTGAACATGTACCTGAGGTAGATACACTCCTTGGAGAGAACAATCATGAGAGAAAGAAGGGCTGCCTATGCACAGGGAGACAGCTCAGGGGGCAGGAGTGCATGGAGGGATGAACCCTGGGAAGAGGTAACTATGGGGAGGAAGTGGGAGGGGAGCTGTTGCATTGTGGTAAACTGTGGTCAATGTCATGAGACAAAGTGTATGTGAACTGTTGTATGGAAAGTGAATTTGCTCTGTAAATCTTCACCCAAATCACAATTAAAAAAAAAAAAATGAAAATAGCCTAATAAAATAAAATAAAATAAAATCCAAGAACATATCATGGCATATAATCTCTGTGTAAACCTGCCCCTGACCATCTGTCCTGCTTTGTCTTGCTCCTCCCTACCTCACACCAGAGACTTAACACCAAATGGGCTTCTTTTGGTGACTTTAATGGATCCTGAACTCTCACCTATAAACTTTTTATCGGGTTGTATCTGAATTGTCCTTTCCTCTTCAATCCTCCACCTCCTGGATAATTCTTCCTGCTCTTTCAGGTCATAACTTAGAAATCAGGTCCTCTGATTTGATGCAAGTACCTTTCACATGTGTTTGTGGGTGGAGGAGACTGCACTATGCCTGGAACTGTGGCTAGGGCACAATGATTGCTAAATAAACATTTGTGGGAAGTTGAATGAATGAATGTAGTTGAAAGAGGTAAGACGTGGAGTCAGAAAACTAGGGTTCAAACCCTAGATCCTCCACGAATTGGAACCTAGTGCCATACTCAACACATATTTTCATTGTTAGGTGTTGTTAGGTGTTGCCCAGTTACCTTGTGTACTACAGAACGAAGCACTGCCTGGGTCCTGCACCATCCTCACAATTGTTGCCATGTTTGAGCCCGTCGTTACCGCCACTGTGTCAATCCATCTCATTCAAGGTCTTCCCCTTTTATGTTGACCCTCTGGTATACCAAGCATGGTATCCTTCTCCAGAGATTTGTCCCTCCTGAAAACACGTCCAAAGTACTTGAGATACAGTTTCTCTGTCCTCACTTCTAAGGAGCATTCTGGCTGTACTTCTTCCAAGACAGATCTGTTCATTCTTCTGGCAGTCTGTGATGTATTCAATATTCTCCACCAGCACATAGTGGTACTTATGAGACAGCGGTTCCATTCCCCATCACCCATTCTGTGCCTTTCCTCTCATGAACCCCTCCCCATCTGTAACTGCCCCACAACATCTATGCTTTTTTTCTAACTCTGTGTCCCTTTGGCCTCTTTCTCTCCAACTCTCCTGTTTGGCTGGTTCCCACAGAGCTCACTTTTTCAAGACTAAAATAAAGCATCACGGAAACCTAATCAATATTGCAGAGATGAAGGACGCAGTGTTGCCAGTCCTGGCTCTCTACCGAGTGCAAACCACTTACAATGAAACCCGCCAGCTTGGCTGTTTAGGAGAAAAAGGATTTATTTATCAACAAGAGGGAATACAACCCTTTTATAATGCAGCCACCAGCCTGCCTTTGATGGCGCTGCCAGCTTCATACACCAGGTGCCTGAAAAAAGGACAAGAGGAGAGTGGACTCCCTGTGAGAAGACTGACAGCATGGACTCCTTTGGTCTTTGCCTGCCCTAGGCTCAGAGCTTGCCCATCTAACTGCATATTAACTCCCACCCTCTTATGGCACTACCAACAGAAAAGATCCCAGAGACGGAGTCAGAGAACAGCAGGACAGGAAAAGCCAAGAGATCATCCTGCTTATGATACCATTTTATATACAGAGAAGCTAAGGACCTAGGGGTGGGGCACAAGTTATGAATTGCTCAAGGCTTCATAACATAGACCTCAACTCAGGTCCCTGGTAATCAGGAGCTCTTTCTTCAAGGAAATTTCCTGAATGCTCCCATTGTACACTGTTGCTTAATCTCTCAGAGCAATTACTACATTGAACCATGAATCTTTGCGTATACCAGTACGAGTAACTTGAATGCAGGGACTATGCTTTTTTTCTTATTCCCTGCATTTGCAGAGCATCCAGTAGTAATTGGAATCCCTGAGTGGCACAAATGGTTAAGTGCTTGGCTGCTAACTAAAAGGTTAGTGGTTCACACCTACCCAGAGACACCTTGGAAGGAAGGACTAGATATCTGAAAACTCAGCCATTAACAACCCTATGGAACACGGTTCTGCTCTGACACACATGGGGTTACCGTGAGTTGAAACTGATTTGACAGCAACTGGTTGGCTGGTTGATTTTAGAACAGTACCTTGCACACAGTAGGAATACAATATTTATTAAATGAATGAACTAATGCATAAATTCAGGGACATCATAATGTTTTCTAATATGCCCCTTGATATCAAGTTTTTCATATAGAAGAATTTCAGTGAGGTGAACCTGGGCTTTCAGACTTTGGAGATAATTTGCAAACCTAAAGCATCTTGTCTTTAGAAAATATTTCAAGATCTTCTGAGTTACTTATGATGCTTAAACCAAATTGTCCACCATGGGTTAGAATTCTAGCACCTTTACTAACTGTGCAGATGTGTGCCTCAGTTTCTTTATTTGTAATTCTCACCTGCCTAACAGGGACATTGTGAAAACCAGACTGGATCATAGGGATAGAGAGAAGGCACTACCATATAGTGGTTAGAAGCGTGTGCTTGGGATGCAGCCCAGCACAGCGTCTGGCTGTAGCTATCACATGGTATATGCTAACTGTTGTTGTTAGCTGCCATGGAGTCAGCATCCTGACTTGTGGTGACTCCATACACAACAGGATGAAATGCTGTCTGGTCCTGCCCATCTTCATAATTGGTTGTGGATCAGGCCATTGTGATCCATAGGATTTTCACTGGTTTTAGGAAATAGATCATCAGGCCTTTCTTCCTGGTCTATCTTAGTCTGGAAGCTTTGCTGAAACCTGTTCTGCATCATACAAACCTGCAAACCTCCACTGACAGGGAGGTGGTGGCTGTGCATGAGGTGTATTGGCTGGGAATAGAATCCAGACTTCCTGCCTGGAAGACAAGAATTCTACCAATGCCCTTAAATGTTAGTTACTGCTGTGTTAATCTATAAGGATAAAAGATCTACCTAAGGACACAGGTTAATAAGTGGCAAGGGCAGGACTGATAACAAGTTCCCTTTCACAATATTCAGTGGGCTTTTTTATTTCACTATAACCTGCTCCTGGACTGTGGTGTCCCCAGTTTCTCATCTCTACAACTGAGTGCTCACCTCCATGAAAACTTTCCTTTTCTGATTCCTTTTTTTCTCAAGAGCCTCTATGCTGTGTTCTTCCTCCTGTCAATATCTGCTCTCAGCATCTGCATTGCTATCAATGCATCAGTGTTAGCATGTGTTTTACACCAAAAAGTGACCTCATCAGGGAAAAGAAGGTCACCTTCACTACCTTCTGCAGGCTGATCCTGTAGGGGTCCATCATTAGGAGATGCCCCAGGCTGACCATTTGAAGGTTCTCCTCCTGTGCCCCTAATGATGGGAGTCCCTGGGTTTCACTCTGTATGGGAGAGACTGGATGTCTTTGTCATCCTTGAGAAGACTTCACTAAGTGGTATGAGGCAGCTCTCAGTCTGCAGAAAAGGTCCAGGAGTCAGATGAGATTCACCAAAATTGTCACAGGGCTTGGAGAGATCCTGGAAAGGTAAATGGAAATTAAGGCTATAAAGAATATTGGTTATCTGCCCCTTCTCCCTAAAGCATACCCTGTGCCTGGGTTGGGCTATATCACTGAGTAAGTCAGAACCAATCTCTGCCTCTTGGAGAGCATAGTCATTTCAGGCAGGAGCCAGAAAAGAGCTAATGTAGCTAGGGCAAGTCCCACAGGACTTTGTGGGGCTCAGGATAGGGCCTTTACCCTCGTCTCCCTGTCTGAAGCTGGTTTTGCTTTGGGTGCTGTTGAGTTGCTTTTTGACTCGTAGCAACTCCGTGTGACAGAGTAGAAAACCTGGAGAGTTTTCTGGGCTGTGATCTTAATGGAAGCAGATCACCAGAGCTTTCTGCCATAGAGCCACTGAGTGGGTTTGACTTGCCAACCGTTGTGCCACTAAGGCTCCTTTGTCTGAAGTTAAAGGGCAGGAATAAAGAGTCCCTGGAGAAACTTCCAAGGGAAAGCCAAGGTGACAAGTCCCAAAGCAGATCAGGGAAACAAGAGGATGGTCAGATAGGAGGCAGAGCATGGAACCCAAATAGAGTGGGTTCGATTCCGATGTAGGGCAGGATGTGCGCTAGAAAACTGGGAGAAAGGCAAATGACAAAGGTGAATGAGAAAGAGTAATGGATGGGGCAAGATGGCTACCTCTTCACATTTATATATGCAGTCAGGTTAGAAGATGTTCACAGCAGCGTTTATTTTATAAGAGAAAAACATTGGAAAAACTATTTTCCATTAGCAAGAATGAGTAAAAATGTTTCAGACAAGGAGAAGTTCAATAGAGAAAATAAAACGCAGTCACATGTGTCAACACAGATGAATCACACAAAGATAATGGTGATGGAAAAAGCAAGTTGTGGAAAACAGACTGATTTTATGATACTGTTTATGTAAAGTTTGAACCATGCAAACTAATTCCACATATAGTTCAGGGATAAATAAATATGTTGTTAAAAAAATAATAAGTATTGAAGCATCCATGGGACTGATAAAGTCTAAATTCCAGATGACTAAAACTTCTGGAGTAACCCTGCCAAGCTGGCATTCACTGTGAGATGATAGAAATAGACCAAAGATATGACAGAGCTCTAGTCAGAAGCCCGAGTTGTGAGACTGGTTGAGAAGTTAGAATTTGTCCTGGGGGAGCCGGGACAGCCAGAAATGAGCTAACCTGGGAACTACTAAAGGGCCTGGAATATCAGCTGTAAGTTCTGGGCTTTCTAAAACCGGAGCATTACATAGGAGCTGGCTGGATCACCCTGGGGCTGTGAGACAAAGGCAGGTGGAAGCCGCAGGGAAGCTGAGGAAGGGGAGAGCAGGGCTGAAGAGCTCTGAGATCAGAGTGCACCTGAGGAGATGAAACAAGTCAGTGAAGAGAGCAATTTGCTCTGGTCTGCTCTGCAGCAAATGGGGGCTGGAGGCTGGAGCCTAGGGCTGGGCAGCGAGGCCAGGGAGGCATATTTTAAGGTGTAGAATCAATACTGCATCTGTCCCTTTTAAATTCAGTTCCTCCTTTTAATAAATCAAGTGGAGCTGGGGTGCAGGGGTTTGTCAGTCTGAAAAGAGCCTTTGGCTCATCAATTTCCATAGTCCTGGCAGGAGATTTAAAGGAACCAGAGAATTACTGAGCTCAGAGAGGCCCAGGATACTTTTAACATCTGTACAAACCTGGCTGTCACTTCAGTTTTTAAAAAGTCCTTAGCAATTGACTGGGGAGCTACTAACAAGGCATTGCATTGCTGCCTATGTGGTGCATGCATATGCGTCATAGAATACACTCAGTGAGGGCAGACACAGTGTCTGTCCTTGTTACCATTGTGTATCAACACTTAGGACAGTGCCTTATAGAGAGTTGGCACTTAGTGATACCCAATACCCATTGGGTCTTGTTCCCATTGTGGTGCATATTGGTTTTCAAACTATATTGTGCACAAAAATCACCTGGAAAGGTTGTAATCGGCAGCCACATGCTATCCTTCCCAATTCTGATGTAGTAGGTCTGAGTTTCTAGGATATCTGCATTTTAAACAGACACTTGAGGGACTCCCTTGGACTAGTCCACACAAAGATACTTGACTCCAGAAGATATGCATTACCTCTGGGTTCTATGCCAACAATTCAGGAAGCTTCCACCAAAGGGTGCTGGACATACCCTCTCTACCCAACCACTGCCATGAAGTTGATTTCTACTCATAGTGACCCGATGGGACAGAGTAGAACAGTCCCATAGGGTTTCCAAGGTTGTAAATCTTAATGGAAGCAGACTGCCTCATCTTTCTTCTGCAGAATTGCTAGTGGATTCAAACTGTCAATTTTTTGGTTAGCAGCTGAATGCCTTATAACCCTCTAGTAGCGTAGTGCCTAAGGCACTTGACTGCTAACCAGAAGACTGGAGGTTCAAACCCACCAGCCACTCCTCGGAAGGAAGGTCAGAGAGTCTACTTCCATAGCAGAAGTACTGCCTCGGAAACCCAACGAGGATTTGCTATGAGTCAGGCCCAACTCAATGGCAAATAACAACAGCAGGTATAAGAAATTGAGGCAGTATTATCAAGTCTCTATGAGGAAGAGGAACCTTCGCTTTAGAGATGGGAGGATCTTCAGTAGCAGGAATTGATGAAAATGTGGTTCTTCCAGCTGATTCTAAAAACAAAACAAACCAAAACCAAGGACTGCTATAAAAGCAGTCACCCAGAGCCACTCCATCACTTTCATCATCAAAGAAAGTGATTCTGTCATCAAATGAGCCCCAGCCTAGCAACAAGGTGTGTACTTTGTTGCTAAGTCATTTCATGATGTTAAGCAGGACTCTTTCCATCTCTACAATTCAGTTCCTACATCTGAAAAAGTAAGGGGTTGGAGTAGGAGAACCTCAAGGTGCCCAAGTTCTCTTATGCACTTGTTAACCTGATTCTACCCTTCCATCTCCCATGATCTTCATGGGTACCAGGTTAACAATTCCAGGAGGCACTATGGACATTGCAATGTATCTGAATAGTTCCTCCTTGAGTTGTGTGGTGCACAGCCTGAGTGGTCATATATTGTGGCCCCTGTGTGGCATGTAGTCTTGATGGTATTTACCTCTCCTGTCAAGGTGCTTCTTTTAGGGACTATCTTTGCATCTTACAGAAAGCCAGGTGGTTAGCTCTTGGTTAGAGCAAAGCCTAGGGCCAAAAATGTCCTGCAGGGCCAGACATTTATAGGGCCAACTTCAGCTAAGTGTGGAAACCAGGAGTCCATGATTGTGCATTTTGGTTGGAAAAATCTTCCCTGTCTTGTCCTGAATGCAAGGAAAAGTCAGAAGTCTCTGGACATTCTAGTGGAGGGCATGATGCTTCTCAGGTCTGCATGGAGCCAGAGATCAGAGCCTTTCAGAGAAGTGCAACTTCCCCCATCTCTCTTCCAAACTGATTGATGCCCTTTCTACCACTCAGATCTAGATGTGCCTTCACAAACAGAAGAACAAGGTTGGAAGGTCCCTTATGACAATTCATGATCACCCTGTACTTGTGCAACCTTGAGAATGTCTACTTAAATACTGCAGCTTACATGCCTCATCCACCTCACCCTAGTCCTAGCCCTACAACATTTAAACCACCTGCTTGGGTGTCAGTCCTGTGTTAAGTATTGGGATGCAAACATCAATGAAACAGGGTCCTACCTATAAGAAGCTCTGGTGGTATCATGGTTAAGGCATTTGGTTGCTAACCAAAAGGTTGGTGGTTCACCCACCAGCCACTCCTCGGGAGAAAGATGAGGCTGTCTGCTTCCATAAAGATTTACAACCTTGGCAACTCAGTGGGGCTCAGTTATGAGTCAGAATCCATTCAATGGCAGTGAGTTTTATAAGGAGTTGACAGATGATTGGGAGACCAACCGGAAACTGTGGTTCTAATTTGCCATGTGATTGCTTTGATGGGGGCTTAAAAGGTTAATGAGGGCAACAGGAGAGTCACTTGTTCTTCCTGGGGAGTCCGAGAAGGCTTCCTCAAGAAAAGTTGGTCCAGGGGTTGAGACTTTATTGGTGAAGAGGAGTTTGAAGGGGAAAGGGATGGAGTAGGAGGCAGTGGTGTTCCAGGCAGTGGGGACAACATGAACCTTGAGGCGAGAGAGCAGAATTTTTGGAAAAGCACATGGTGGTGTAGTGCCTAAGGTATTTCACTGCTAATGAGCAGGCTGGCAGTTCAAACCCATCAGCCGCTCCTCAGAAGGAAGACTGGACAATCTATTTCCTTAGAGATACTGCCTCAGAAACCCAAGAAGGGGTTGCTATGAGTCAGAGTTGACTCGACAGCAGTGAGTTAGTGTGACTGAGAAGAAAATGACATGGACTGGGTACTAGAGGAGGTGGGGTGGGAAATGGCTGGAGAGCCAAAGCGTGATGGGACCTGTATTCCATGCAAAGTGGTAAGAATTTCTATCTTGAACACTGTGGGGACCTGCTGAAGAATTTTGAGCAGGAAAGTGACATGATCTGAATTGCATTTTAGAAACATCACTCTGGTGGCAATGTGGAGAATTGACTGCAAGGAAGTGAGAATGGAGACTGAGTGAGCAGTTAGGAGATGATGGCAAGAGTTCAGGTGAAGGGGTACTGAGATCCCTGAGATGAGAAGGAGCCATGCTATCTGTCATAACTCCCTTTCCCCACCCCTGGCCGAGAGAATTGCCTCCAGCCCTCCTCATGCCCAGGCATGTAGCCTAGGAATCTGCAGTTCTCACAGGTGAGGATGAGCCTCTCCAAGTAGCCAGTGGGCAACCTGTTGGACCCCTCTTGCCTTGGAACCTGGAACTTCTTGATAAACCAGGGTCTACAAGGGCTGGAAGAGACAGCTTTTCATCTTGGACTGTAATGGAGGAGGGGTCCCTTTGCCCACAGGAACAAGAGCCCAGAGGCTACTGTTGGGTAATCCTCCTCCTAGAATGGAGCCCTTCTCCCTGCAGGTGAGAGGCACAGCAAATGCTGGGGGCTGCTCCTCTCTCCCCCAGGCTCCTTGAGCCCCCTCCCCACGTTTCTATGGCAATCCCTTCACTTTACTTTCCTCCTTTCAACTTCTTAGATTGTCTCCCAGCACCTCCAGGGGTGCTTGGGAAGGGAGCTAATTACCTTGCTATAAATACCAACCAGAATGAGCTCCTAGGGGCCGAGACCTGGCTTTTCTTTCTCGCTGCCTCTGCAGTGGGTTGGGCAGTAGTGGGTGGAGCCTGCCCACCAATCCACTGATTCGTTCTTTACCCCCTCACAGGCTCACCTGTGCCTACCTCACCCCCCACCCCCCATACACACACCTCAACTTAAAGGTAAGGTAGAAAGAAGTAGCAGCAGCAGGCACTGAACGGCCACTAAATGCCTGGTACTGTGCTAGGCTCTGGGAATTTGGGGATGAATCAGAGCCTGGCTATGCTTTCAAGGAGCTGACTGCCTGGAAAAGAAGACAGATCTGCAGCCGAGAGCTATGATGATCTGTGTGATCTGGGAGCAGAGAGGAGCCATAGGTCTGTATGGAGTAGGCTTTATGGAGGAGGTGGCCTTTCTGGTTGAACCCTCAAAGAGTTGGTTAGATAGAGGGAACTGGGAGGGCAATCTAGATAGAAGGCATTGGGGCAGCAGAGGTGTGAGAGTGTCATAAGGGAGCAGAGCTGGCCCTTATGGTGCTGGCATGGAGTGTCTTGGAGCAGTGGTGGGGAAGAGAGGATGCAAAGAATGATTAGGGGGAGACAGACATTTTGGAGAAATGATTCTCACTGTCTCCTTGGGTATCAATACTCAATAAACCTTTTGTTTTCTCCCTTCAAAAAAAAAAAAAAAAAAGAGTGATTGGGGCCTGGCCCTGAGAGTCATTGAGTGCTGTGTCCTGGGGTCACTGAAGTCAAAGGAGGCCTTCCAGCCACGGTGGGGCCTGATCAGATCTGTGCTTAGGAAAGATCACTCTGGAGAGAGGTCGGGACATCCTTCTTCTGGTCAGTCGGCTTCTTTATGTCAAAAAGACCAGCTTCAGGAGCTGGAGCTCAAAAGGAGGTGATGGCAGTGGGCAAGGAATCACAATGAGGACACAATTAACATCTCACAAACAGAACGGAAATGCAAACAACTCGCTGGAAGAGTGGAATTATGCACAAGGGGGAGGGAGGAAAAAAATTCTTCCCCTAATAGCTCCCCGACTTTCATTAGTTCTGACAGTGACGGCTTCGTCGCAGCGTGTCCCATGGCAACCGTTTCCAGGAAGAGCAGCGCCAGGAGGAGCGCTGGTGCTGAAGACTTTCAATCAGTCCGAAAGCTTAGCCAGACAAAACATCTTGTCGCGGGCTTCACAGCCTTCACAGGCACTCAAGGGCAAGGGTATGACGTGGGCAAACATTCCCCTAGGTTATGGTGGTATCTCTGATCACTAGGAGTGTAAGAAATGTTGTCTCTTGGGTCTGGATCATAGGAGAAGAGCCCAGGGCCAGAGCCCCCTGAGTGGTGGCCCTGGGGCCTGGGGCTACATGAGAGACATTGAACAGGGAAAGAACTCTGCATCCACTGGCTTCGGTGGCCTCTACTCTAAGCCCTCAGAAAAGTACGCAGGGATTTCTCTAGTGTGCACATGTTGGATAACACTGGTAGAGTCAGGTAGGCTGGATTTGAATCCCAGGTACTCCTAACTGGCCGGGTGATCTCATGCAGCTATATCACCTTCTGGGGTTCAGCATCCCTGGATCACACATGCCTTAAGGGGTTATCAGGAAGATCCATGAAGTGGCACGTGGAACATGAGCAACAGAACTGGATCATGTTGTTGCTGTTATTTGCCGTCGAGTGAACTGGATCATAGTAGGTACCAATTCCATGCCCCCTTGTCCTATTTCTGGAGTCCCTGAGTGGTGCGAACAGTTAAGTGCTTGGCTGCTAATTGAAAGGTTGGAGATTCAAATCCATCCAGAGCACCTGAGAGGAAAGGCCTGGTGATCTGCTTCCTAAGAATCAGCCATTAAAAGCCTGATGAAGCATGCTTCTACTCTGATGCACATGGGGTTGCCATGAGTTGGAATAGACTTGATGACAACTGTTATGTTTTGTTTTTGTTTTTTGTCTTATTTCTATGTTTAAGTCCATATGGTAGTGAAGGTTGTGTGTCACCTTGGCCGGGCCTGGTTGAGTGGCTGGGCAGCTGGTGGTAGTTATTCCCCAGAATGAGAGTGCTAATCAACTCCATGGTGGAATCTACCACAAGTAGCTGAGTAGCTGCCTTAGGGATGTGGTCTGCTTCCCGTATATAAGGAGAAGACTTGGGGAATGGTCTCTAGCTTAGGGTATGCTTGGACCCTGCATGTAGCCATGTCGTTGTTCAGCAGCCTTCCATGCTCTGCTGACCTTGGGACTTTCAGTGGATTTGAATTAATGGTCTGCCATGTGGTTTGGTAACATTGGGACTGTGCCATTTTGTTTGTCGACCTTGGGCTTGTTAGCCTCAGAAGCCAGTAGCTGCCTGAGTGAAGAGAAGCCTCTTGTTTTGGTGGGACAGAAGCAAAAGGCAGAGCTGAAGCCAAGGTCGAGGGGCTTTCACACAGCCCCTAGAGCCTGGCACTTTGAACTTGGACTTAAAGCCTCCAAATTGTGAGAGAATAAACTGTTTGTTCGAGCCATCCCATTTGTGGTATATTCCTGTCAGAGTAGCACTAGGTGACCAGAATGGTCCAATTAGGTGTTGTGGCAGATACATGTAATTCACACTCCTGATCACCCTCTAGACCCCTGCTGAGTCCCCTGCAATAGGACTGGTATGTTCTCTCCTCCTTCCTGCCTTCCCTTCTCTTCCCTTGTAATTCCCTCTTCTGCCCGTTGTAATTTCCTCTCATGTGCCCTCTCCACTCTTCATCTCTTGCTATCTGACTATATACAAGGATGTTATAGGTGTTCAAAAGAACGCAAGTGTGTTTTCTCCACACCTCCGGGAAGCAGAAAGACGAGCTATTTTGTGCTCTGTGGGATCTGTTTCTGCTCCAGACAAAACACACGGCATTGTGGGCAGTGGAACCTCAAATTAGATTGGGTGGTTATATGGGAAGACAACATATAAACAGTGAGAGCCCTCAAAGTTCTTTTCTTTACTATAACAAATATGTATTCAAGGCTCTGGTGGTGCTGTGCTTAAAGCATTGAGCTGCAAACCCAAAGGTTGGCAGTTTGAACCCATCAGGCACTCCATGGAAGAAAGATGAGGCAGTCAGCTTCCACAAAGATTTACAGCATTGAAACCCTATGAGGCAGATCTACTCTGCCCTAACGGGTCACTATGAATCAGAATCAACTCGATGGCATTGGGTTTGGCTTTGGGTTTATGTCCCAAAGGGAGTCCCTGGGTGTTGCAGATGCTTAATGCACTCAGCTTCCAACCAAAAGGTTAGAGGTTCAAGTCTACCCCCTAGAAGAAGGGCCTGGCAGTCTACTTCCAAAAAAGTCGGTCGTTGAAAATACTGTACAGCACAGTCCTACTCTGATACACATAGGGTTGCTTTGAGTTACAATCAACTTAATGCAACTGGTTAGTTGTGTGGATATTCTGAGGCATTGCTCTAGGTTCTTGGGCATGCCAGTGAACAAAGCAGACAAAGATCTCTGCTCTCAGGAGCTTAACTAGGAGCAGAGAGAGACCAAGCACAAATAATAAACACAATACAAGGCAAATGCTGAAGTTAGAAAGGGACAAGGGCTTAGAAAAAGGAAACACTGAGCAGGGGTTGCAGACAGAAGTATTAGGGTACAAGGAGGGTTGTAATTTTAAATAGAGTGTTCACAGTAGGCCTTATTAATAGGGTGTTCACAGTAGGCCTTATTGAGAAGGCAACATTTGAACAAAGACGTGAAGGAGATGAGCCACATATATATGTTTTATCTAGTCTGGAGTCCAGTATAAGATATTATTTAAACAAAGGCATTTACAACTTAAAAAGTGAAATCCACCAATTGGGTCTGATTCTCTTGTACCAATGGGGAAACAACCTCAGATAGGGCAAGTGACTTGCCCAAGGCCACACAGCAATTCAGTGGAAGAAATGGAACTCAAACCTAGGGGATCTGGAGAGGACTTTTTTTTTATTATCTGTGTCAGAGGCCATGGAGGTCTTAGAAGTTGGCATCATGGTCTATGACACACAGTCTACCCTGAGTCCCAATTGGCCCATCTCCACATGGACCCTCCACACTCCAGTACACTTGAGCCCATGCAACTATACCCATGTCATTGCCTTGTCCTCTCTCTGTGTACCCAGTCCCTTCCCAGTTCAACTTCTATCTCTTCTTAAAGCCATTCCCTGGCTACTTGAACCAGCAATACATCCTTTTGTGAAACTTTATAACACTCAGAGTCACCTTGTTGTTAGGTGCCCTTAAGTAGTTTCTGACTCATAGCAGATATACAATTGTTGTTTGTTGATATATGCCATCAAGTCAAACCCAACTCACAGCAACCCCTCCTTGGGTTTCCGAGGTGGTATCACTATGGAAGTAGATTGCCCAACCTTCCTTCCGAGGAGTGGCTGGTGGGTTTGAACCTCCAGCCTTCTGGTTAGCAGTCAAGTGCCTTAGGCACTACTCTACCTGAGCTCCCAGATATACAATATACAATGTATGTTGTATATAATGTATAGCCAATATACAACAGAACAAAATACTTCCCAGTTGTGTGCCATCCTCACAATCATTGCCATACTTGAGCCCATCATTGTAGCTACTGTGTCAATCCATCTCATTGAGGGTCTCCTCCTGTTTTGCTCACCTTCTCCTTTACCAAGCATGATATCCTTCTCTAGGGACTGAAGCTCTAGTGACTCAGTGCTATCGGGGCCCTAAAACAAGTCATGCCATCTCCTAAGCCAATGTTTTCTGTTCCCTAAGTTCTGCTGCAAGTTACCTACTCTTAGGGTTTAGGCTAGGATGAAGTTTAATAATATATGCAGTATCTTAGAATAAGGTCTGGCACAGGAGAGATGATCAATGAATGCTTATTAATAAACAAATAGTGATAGACTTTGGATTAGCGTACTTCCTTGGACCTCTTAGCCCTGTCCACGAAGAGAAGGCACTTGAGCATAATACTCAATAGTACAGACTCTGCAATAGAAAAAGATCCAAGTTCAAATTAAGTTTCTTAACATTGAAGCCTCAGAATCTGCATTTATTAAATGGAGATGATACCTACACCTTGGGATTATTGGAAAGATTAAAATATATATAATGTTCAGTAGTACAGTACCTAACCTCTTAGGGTACATGGATGTGGCATCTGTGGGGGACTATGATCCTAGATCAGTGTTCTCAACTTTAACCTGAATCAGAAACAAGAAGGGCTTGTTAATACACAGATGGCTGGTCTCTGCTCCCCACAGTTTCTGATTCTGTAGATTTGGGATGGGGCCTGAGAATTTGAATTCTTAATAAGTTTCCAGGTGATGAGAATACTACTTGTAGAATAATCACACTTTGAGAGCCAATGTCTTAGATGAAGATGGAGGTTACAGGAAGAGGAAGAACTGGAGACCATGATAGACCTGCTTTATATGAGCTTGCTGTGCAGACAGTCCAGATGGAGAGATGCGTTTGGAGCCATACCCAGAAGGAGGCCTGATCTGCAGCCCAGGGAGTCAGCTGACTTCACACACCTGGGTGGCCAGCTGCTCACCCTCTGGCTCCATCACATGCACTGAGGCTCACAACCCAACAAAAGACAGACAACAAAGAACTCCCTGCCCTTCTGTCCCACGCCTGTTTCTCCCATCTGGACTCAGGATAGACTGACATTAACTGAATTATAAGATGCTTAATGGAGGCAAGCAAGAAAACAGAAAACCAGATGTAGAGAAATCTAAAATTAATATTTCAAAATTTGGAAGCCATTCCATAATTTCTCAGAGAAAACTGTCATCATGGAAGCATTATGGGTCCCCAGTAATAGAAAATGTCCCATGAAAATGAATGGCCTCTCCACCTACTGTAGAGTAAAATCCACAGACTTCAGCCTGGTGGTCCAGACCTTACATGGCTTAGACCAAACTGATACTAGCCATTCACTAAAATGTTATTTTCTTTACTCCCTGTACTTTTCTAACTGCATCTTTGTCCTTACAATTTCTTCCAGCTGAACTGTCCTTATCCCTCTGATAAGGTCCTGGCAGAATGTATCTCCACTTTTGTTGTTCCAACCAGCAACCTACAGCCTGGGGGTGAATTCTGGCCCATTATTTGTTTGTGTAAATAAAGTTTTATTGTAACACAGACACATCCATTCTTTTCTGTATTGTCCATGGCTATTTTGCACTACAATGACAGAACTGAACAGTTGCAGTATGAGACTACGTGGCCTACAGAGTCTAAAATGTTTGTTATTGGTCTTTAGAGGAAAAGTTTGCTGACCCCTGTTCTAAATGAAATGTCATTTTCTCAGTGAAACCTGCCTGGACCTCACCAATTTGCATTCATGTCACTTTCCTCTGATGTCTCCCAGTTCTGCTCTATTATTATATCACTTGTTATAATAGTTCTGCATGGATACTCTTTCCTTGTGAATTGGTATGTCTGTATTACTAACCCTTTGAGATAACAAAGCTTCATTCCTTAAAATCATTCATATAGGCCAGAAAGTGGGAAGTGATCTAAGTGTCCAAGAGTAGAAAAAGGGTTAAATAAATACAGTGTAGCTATATGATGTATTGCTCTGCAGAAAATAAAATCAGTTTTTTCAAGAATATAAAACAGCCTGAGATAAATTGTCCATCACATAAATGGAAGTTTTTAGAAAGGATTCTAACAATATACACTATGTGATTCAAATTTTGTAAATAAATAAAACAGTTGAATTAATTTAAAAGTCTAGAAGGAAATATACTACATTTTTATCCCTCTCTGGGTAAAGGTTATGGGTGACTTTCCTTTTGTTCTTTTATTAGTTTATATATTTTTCATAATAAGAATATATTACTTTTAGAATCAAGGAGGAAAATACAAGTTATTAAAGCACCAGAAGCTGGCTCAATCCTGGTTTTGTCATAAACTAACTCAGTGGTCTTGCAGACTCATTTAGCCTCAGTTTCCTTATCTGTAAAATATGGGGGAATAAGGCATTCTTTGCAGAACTGTTTAACTGAATTTTTAAAACAACTCAGCAAGTTCTAAAATGCCCTTTTCCCCAGCAGCCGCTGGGCCTCCTGGGTGAGGTGGGGAGTGTCTGGGAGCTGCCACTAGACCAACTGGGCACCTTGAGAGAGAGGTGAGCTGTGAAGCAGCAGGGTGGGGCTAAGGCTGACCCTAGAACTGACACCTCAAGAGGGTCCTTGTCCCTGACAGACCCCCTCATGCTTCATTTTGCACAATGCCCCATGCCTGTTTGTATTTCATTTTCGCTCTGAACTAGCTGTTGCCAACCTGAGTGGCCTGGTGCCTGCCCTTCCATACTCCAGCCTGCTCTGTTGTCTTATTCCCTCTCATCAGCATGTGCCTGCCATCTTCTTTTTCCTTAAAAGTCATACCTTCATACTTCCACTGAGGTTTTTATTTTATTTTTTCATAGCCAGAATCTCTCTGCTCCTTTCCCCTTTCCTGAGTTTATGGAAAATGTCTTCACTTGAGACTCTAAGTAGTCATTTTCTTTTTCTCCTCTTTTTTTTTTTTTTTTTTACAACTATCCTTATTGTTTTGTTTTGTTTTTTGATAATAAAATTAAAGAAAGGGAACGCAACAAATGCAACCACTGCTGGCGGGTCAGATCAGACTCATAGTGACCCCCCCCTTGGGTTTCCAAGATGGTATCATGATGGAAGTAGATTGTCCAACCTTCTTTCCAAGGAGTAGCTGGTGGGTTTGAACCTCCAGCCTTATGATAGCAGTCAAATGCCTTAGGCACTAAGCCACCAGAGCTCCTTAAAGAAAGGGAGGCAAAAGTTGATAAGGGACTGTAATTAAGGAACTATAAAGTGGCCTTGGAGTCCCTGGGTGGTGTGAGCAGTTAACACTTTCAGCCGCTGACCAAAGGTTGAAGGTTCCAATCCATGTAGAGGCATCATGGAAGAAAGGCCTGGCAATTTATTTCTGAAAAATCAGCCATGGATAGCTGAAAATTTTGTAAATTTTATAAAAATCATTCAATTGTACTCTTAAAATAGGTGCATAGGTACATAAAATAGGTACACAAATTGTACATCAATAAAGCTCCTAAATAGAGCAAAATAATACATTTAAAAAAAAAAGAAAAAGAAAAAGAAGCCATTGAAAATCCTATGGAGCACAGTTCTATTCTGACAAACATGAGGTTGCCATGAGTCAGAATCCATTTGACGGCAGTGAGTACTGGTAAAGTAGCCTCAGGAGGCAGCAATTCAGATAAAACAAAAATGAATGGATTGGGATAGAAGTTGACAGAATCCTTGGGCGTTACATATGATGAAGATGAGGCCCAGAAAGAACTGTGACACTTCCCAAGGTGATGTGTTGTGTAAGTGGCAGATTAGGAAATACAGGTCTATATTCTCACAGTCTTGGATAATCCCAAAACCTGGATATATCACCTTCTACCTCCCTTCTCTGCATATTTTCTGAGGATATAGAAATGTTTGGCCTAATCACAGGCCGCCACCCAAGGCTTGTGCATATTTGAAAGGCCAAGAGGGGTGCTACTGCCTTCTGGGCTTCTGAGAAGTTTATCACACTTGCCGTTAGCTTCAGAATCGGCATTTCCAGGAATTGGTTGAGACGAGGCCATAGACTTGGAGAGGTGTGCTGTGGATTGGGAACTGAAAAAAAAAAAAAAACAAAAAAACCAACTCACTGCCAACTCATAGTGACCCCCATTGGGTTTCTGAGGCTGTAAATCTTTATGGAAGTAGATTGCTCCATCTTCCTTCCATGGAGCAGCTGGTAGATTTGAACCACTGATCTTTTGGTTAGCAGCCAAATGCCTTATCCTCTGTACCACCAGAACTCTTTTAGATTGGGAACCATTGGGATAATAGCCACCAAGTTAATCTCTCCTGTATCAGCTCTGGGTGTGGGGCAGCAGGTTTTTCATCTGTGTTGCTGTCTCTATCCTTTTCTGGGGGTGAGAATTCCTAGCCTAAGAGAGTGCCTGTAGCACAAGGTGGGTGTCATGGATTATCCAGTGAATGAGAATAGAAGACTGGCATTTTTTTTGAGCAACAACTATCTTGATCTATGAACTGCTTGCTAGTGCATCATGACTATGAGTGATGGTTCTCTTTACTGGCCTTACCTCCCATGTCTGTATGTGTGTGATGGGGGGTGGGGAGGATATGATGGTCAGCATTCCCTCCTAGGAGCAGGTGTCCCTGCCCTGATGGGGCCAATTGGTACAGTAAAACCTGTGAAAGCTGGAACCTGTGTAAGGTGGAAACCTGTCCGAAAAGGAAAACTCAAATACTTTCCACTAAAATGAGGGATAGAAGAGTGGTAAGGTAGCACTCTATCAAAGGTAGAAAACCTTTAAGACCCAGGAAAACAACTCAGTACCCTTGAGTTCTGGCTCTCACAGGTTTCACTGTATCTCTACAGTATGCAGGACTCTGGAGACCTATGGAGTTCCTCTTCTAGCTTTTGCTTGGTTGATAGACTTGAAAGCTCCTTTTCGGTGTTACTACAGAGACATTAAGTTCCAGCTCTGGCTTCTAACTTAGACTCTCTCCCTGGACCACATGAGTTAACCTCCTCTGGGTTTCCAAAATGTACCACGAGCTACCTGTGGATCAAGAGGGATCAGGAAATCACATACATGAATAGATAGAGATTTGAAAAGTCTCGAGCAGAACCTGCCTTGCAACTTTTCCAGATCTGATAATCTCCTCTCTAGGAAAATTCTCAGCCTCTGCTTGCTTGAGTACCCATTGGACTGATACTTTGCTATAGTATTGGCAGAATAGGGACATTGGGTGGCTGTAGGATCAGCCTGTCAGACATCCCAAGGGGCTATTTCTTCACCCCTAAGGTCAGTATGAAGGCCACACTTGTTCATTCACCAACTTGGGGATTTATGAACGGTCATTGAGAATGTCTGCTAATCAAAGTTGAAAATTGCTTTATAAAATTTCCCCGGTGGTCAAGCTTAATATTGAAAAGTTGTGTCCAAGATACACAGGATGTCACATTATCAGATACTTTCTTCTATAGTTCAGCCAATACATCCTGATTAGTCAGTACACCTACTGCTGGCCAAGCAGGGACTTGACAAATACACATCTTGTTAATTTCATTATTGCCAGTATAGGAAAAAAAAGGATATGGGGAAAAGGTAACCATAGGGAGGAAGTGGGAAGAGAGTTGTTAACATTATGGGGATCGCAATCAATGTCATGGAACCAAATATGTATGAACTGTTGTATGAAAAATGAATATGCTCTCTAAACTTTCACCCAAAACACAATAAAAAAAAGAAAAAAAAATCATTATTGTCATGGAAAAATGAGGAGATTGGACCTTGGAGAAATTGAATAATATCACCTGAGATCAAATGGACAGTTCACAGTCAATTGGGATCCAAGCCGAAATCATTCTTACTTCAAAGCCCTTGCTTTTTCTATTTAGGAATCTTCCCTCTGACTTTCTATCTTTCTGCAAAGTGGTTGTCCATCTTCTGCTTGGAAACGCACCATGATGGCAAACTCAGCACCTCCACAGCACCTATGAATGCTTGGGCCTGTTAACAAGTGCTCAGTCCTCCCTGCTTCTCCTCTCTTTCCTCCCCTTGACTTGACTTCTGATCACTTATGCTTAGTCCTGTAGAAAAAGATCCTTTTGACTTCACTCAAGAAGGGGTGAGTCCAATGCCTTAGCTTTCTTTCTGCAGTCCTGGGGCTTTCTGTAAATGCTCGGTGAGGAGTCCTAGATGGAGTGCTGCCTCCTCCTTCCCCAAACCGAGTCAGTGATATGTCCTGGTAATTTATCTCTCTCTTTTTTTTTTTTTTTTTTTTAAAAAAGAAAGAAAGAAAAATGTTTGTAGCATTTGTCAATATCTATGGTGTAAATACTCCCATTATGGCCTATTTCAACCTTCCAAGGTGCTATCATAGTCTCTGGATGGTATAAATGGGTAACGCGATCTGCTGCTAAACCAAAGGTTGGAAGCTCAAGTCCAGCCATAGATGCCTCAGAGGAAAAACCTGGCAATCTGCTTCCAAAAAATCAGCTACTGGAAACGCTATGGAGCACAGTTCTACTCTGGCACACGGAGGGTCGCCATGAGTTGGCGCTGACGTGCTGGCAACTTGTAAGGTGACATGACTGAGAGCAGAGTTGAGAAGAGATGAATATAACCAGCTCTTCTGAGCCAGTAGGTGTGACTTTAGCACACCACCAGCCCCCTTTCATTTGAGTTTGGGTCCATAGTTGGAGTCCAGTTAATGGGTTTGCCATTCAATGCTCTTGTTCCCTTCCCCTTAAAATACTTCATTTGCTTGTCAAGAGCCTCTGATAGTAATAAAGTACTTCCTGACAAGCTGGGCCTTACTTGCACTGCCAAGGCCTGAGTTTCGGAAGACAGCCCACCTACTTCCCTGAGGATCCACCAAAGAGAGAGCCACCCGCAGATGCCCATCACCTTGCCAGGCCCTGGGGTGACAATAGAGGTATACAGAAAGGCATAGTTTATACTCTTGAAAATCAAGGTCCAGGGTCAAGAAACAAAGCTTGTGCATATGCATAAACATCATGAGAATGATGCCAGAGCCCAGATAGAGGCCATGAGACTGAACAATAGAGCTTCAAGGGACTTTCAAGACCAGGTGGTCCATTCCCTTTATTTTACAGGAGAAAACTAAGGCCCAGAGAGGATTAGTGACTTGCCAAAGGTCACAAAGCTATAAAAAGGCAGAGCTGGGATTGGAATCCATCTTTCTTGACATCTAGCAGCCAGTTCTCTTGCTGCAGCCTAGGCTGTTGGAAGCTATTGTAGATTCTCAAGCTGGGGAAAGGTGAACTTCACTCTTCCTCCTGCTAGGTTGATTTACTCCCAGTTTTTCTTACCTTTCCCTATTTTAACTTTGAAAGACCCACCTGCATCCCAGGAAAGCCATCAATCCAGGCAAATCCAGACGGTTGGTCTCTCATCCTTCTCCCCTGCTCCCTCCCTTCCATCTTCCCTATCCCTTTTCCTTTCATCATACATTGATTTGGCACCTGCCCACAAAGACCTTGTGCTTGTTGTTGTTGTTATGTGCTGTCGAGTCAGACCTGACTCATAGCAACCCCTGCTTGGGTTTCCGAGGCAGTATCACTACAGAAGTACATTTCCCCATCTTCCTTCCGAGGAGTGGCTGGTGGGTTTGAACCGCCAGCCTTCTGGTTAGCAGTCAAGTGCCTTAGCCACTATGCTACCAGAGCGCCCACAAAGACCTTAGAATTCAGGAAAGAACTGACTGGAGAATGTGAGGAAGGGAATTGAGGAGTCTGTCCTCAGAGATGGTAGCCCCTCTGTCCTGCCCCAGGTGGGCCAGCATTCACCCCAAGCTCTGTAACCTCATTCTTGTTCTTCTCTTACTAATGTCTTCACTTCTTGGTCTTCCTTTTGAAGCAGAGATAGATTTGGAATCTAAAAGCAAGCAATCTATGTAGACTGTTAAAGAAATTAAACAAAAGAGAAGTATGCAAGAGAGAAAATGGAATGTCTTCAGATAACTTTGACACCTGGAATAACAATTGGGCATGCAATGTATTATTTTCTATATGTTTGGTTATTTCATATATTTCATATGATATATATGTGTGTACAATGTATACTCAGATATATACACACATATATACATAAAAATCAAACCAGTTGCCATTGAATTGATTTCTATTCTTGGTAACCCCATATGTTATGGAATAGAACTGCCTCATGGGGTTTTCTTGGCTGTAATCTTAATGGAAGGAGCTCTGGTAGCATAGTGCCTAAGGCACTTGAC
>NW_006921629.1:1444110-1444841 GCF_000298275.1 Orycteropus afer afer
ACTCATAATGACCCTACAGGACAAAGTAGAGCTGCCCCATAGGGTTTCCTAAGTTGCAGTCTTTATGGGAGCAGGTCACCAGGTCTTTGCTCCCATGAAGCCACTGGTGGGTTTGAACCAGCGATTTTTGGTTAGCAGCTGAGTGCTTAACAATTGTGCCATCAGGGCTCTCTCTCTCTCTACTTGTGTGTGTATATACATATGTACACACATATATATGTGTATATATAGTATACACACATAATATTTGTATATATATGCATATCTGATACATATTATACATGCATGTTCTAGTAAAAATGTGACTATGTAAATTACATGCTCTGTAATCTGAAGTTTCATTTAGCAAAACATCATGAACATCTTTCCTTTTCAGTCATTCAGAGATTAATTCATCCTTCATAATGGTAGCATATTAATCCATTGTGTGGATGTCCCCTAATTTATTTAATCAATTCTATTTTTAAAGACAATTAAGTTATTTCCATTTTTTATCATAAGAAGCACTTTGTGTATTTATCCAATACTCTTCTTTGGATAATGTTTTAGAAATAAATGATTGGGTCAAAGTGTATGCATACTTACAATTGTTATGCAGTATGCTCTCTAAAAAGACTTCCCATTTACAGTCCCACTAACAGTCTCTGAGGCTGCTAATTTTCACAATCTCACCAACCTGGGGCATTATTAATCTATATCATTTGCCTATCTGATGAGAAAAAAAAAAAAAA
>NW_006921629.1:1456179-1463300 GCF_000298275.1 Orycteropus afer afer
CAATTCTGACTCATGGTGACCCCATGTGTTACAGAATAGAGCTGCCACATTGGGTTTTCTTGGCTTTGATCTTTATGGAAGCAGATCCCCAGCCTTCTCTTCCTTGGTGAAGCTGGGTGAGTTCTAACCACCAATCCTAAGGTTACCAACTGCCTGCTACCCATTTCTAAATTGAGCAGTTAGTGTACAGGAATGGAAGTCACACACCAGGATTTATTTTAAAGATGCACTACATTCTTGAAGTATCACAGTAGGTGCTCCTGGGAGTGACACCACCACAGAGATAAAAGTCGGAAGACCTGGATTCAAGGACTGTCCTTCCAGACTCTATTTCTACATCTATAAAATGATTATCACATACTTCTGATATACCTAAAAGGACAGTTGTGACAATCCGGTGAGGCAGCACATGCAACAACACAGTATAAACCCTAAAGGAGCATACCATTCAGTGTGATTAGTCCCCTGGGGAAGACTAAGAGATGGGTCCTACAACAAGCTCACAATTTATCCAGAAGATGCCATGTATAGAACTGACTCAAATCTAAGGCCAAACATGAAAAATGATGTAAAGTAAATATAAACTTTAGAGTTTAGAAAGATGTTATTTTCAAGGGTGTGTGTAGGGGAAGGGCATCACAGATGAGGCTTTTTAGAGGGAGAAACAACTGAATTAGGTTTGAAGAAAAATAAGTAGGATTTTCCTACATTTAGATGTTCAGGGATGTGTGTATGTGTGTAAATGCCCATTGTTGTTGTTATTATGTGCCGTCGAGTCAAACCCGACTCATAGCAACCCCTCCTTGGGTTTCCGAGGCAGTATCACTACGGAAGTAGGATTGCTCAACCTTTCTTCCGAGGAGTGGCTGGTGGGTTTGAACTGCCAGCCTTCTGGTTAGCAGGCAAGTGTCTTAGCCACTATGCTACCAGAGCTCCTGTAAATGCCCATAGGACTGTGTGTTTTTGTTGAGAGGTTTGTCATTGCTACTGGAAGGGAGGGGTGGGAGTGGGAGTATGGAAAAAGGAGAAAAGAATATTGGCCTTAGAATCATGTAAACTCTGGCTCTATCATAGGCATTTTCAAAGTACCTTGCACAGTATGTTATGAGGTTCTTCTTATTTACACACACACACACACACACACGCACGCACACACACACACTTGTATTGACATTCTAACCATCCAATTAATTTCCAGATCTTGTCAATTCTCCTTTCCAAGTATGTCCTGAATTTATACCTTCCTTTCACCTTGGTTCCTATTACAAAGCTCTCACACTAATTCTAACCCTAACACAGCCCTAACTCACTCTCACCTCCTTGGCTGAGCAGCTTACCCTCACCTCCAGTTGCCTCCTGCCTGCAGTTTTCATTCTGCTATATTCCCTTCCCTCTTGCAGTCACAGCATTGCCACAGAAACTTTTCTAAAATGCTTATCTGATCCTGTCCCAACCCAGCTTAAACTCCCGTAGAGGCTCCCATTGGCAGTCAGAGTAGCATCAAGTCCGATCATCAGACAGACCTTGCCCACTTCTACTTCTTTATCTTCATTTTCTCAATCACCATCTCCTTGGGCTTCAGTACCTGCCAGCTGTTCCTCCCATGTCTAGGCCTGTCTATGTGGTTTCTTTGTTTAGAATACCCTTTCCCAAATTTTCCTCCAGAGAAACTTTTAATCTTTGTTCAATGCTAAGTTTAGATTTTCTGTCCTGTGAGAAGTTTCTTCTGATCTTCTTTGGAATGTTAAAAAAAAAAAAAAAAAAAAAACAGTAACAGTGGGCAAAATTATGAAAATTTCTTAGCTATAATCAAACACCTTGAATGAAGGAGAGTCCCTGGACCTGGGAGCTCAGGACCATAATCTCAGGGAACATAAAGGTAAATTGGCATAACATAGTCCTCAGAGACAATGTTCTACATCCTACTTTGGTGGGTAGGGGGACTGGGGTCTTAAAATCTTGTGAATGACCATCTAAGGTGCAACTATTGGTCTCTCCCCATCCAGAGCAAAGAGGAAAATCAAAGACATAAAGAAACAATTAGTTCAAAGAAATAATAGACTATGCAAACCAGTCTCCACTGCCCTGAGACCAGAAGAACTAGATGGTATCTGGCTTACCACTGCTGACAGCTCTGAAAGGGAGTGGGAGAAACTGTGGAATGAAACTCAAAATCATAAAAAAGACCAGACTTACTGGTCTGATAGAGACTGATGGAACTCCTGAGACTGTGACCCTTAGCCACCCTCAGGCCCGGAACTGAATTCCCATGGCTCAACTTTCAGCCAAACGATAGGTAAGCCTATAAAGTGAACAGTGACACCAAGCAGGTATGCACTCCTAGCAGATCTAAAGGGCAGCATTTTCTGAGGGATAAAGCTCAGAAGGCAGGAAGGATAGGAAGAAGGACAAATGGAAACAGTAAACACAGGAAGTGAGAAGAGTGCTATTACATTGTGGGGATTGCAGTTATTGTCACGAATCAAAATGTGCATTAATTGTGGAACGGAAAATCAATTGGCTCAGTAAACTTTCACCCTAATCATAATAAAAAAAAAAAAAAAAAAAAACGGCAATGCATTCAACTCTGCTTAGATTTATTTATGCATCTCTATTAGTCTCTGGGTAGTGCGAATGGTTAGCATGCTTAATTGCTAACTGAAAAGTTGGAGGTTGCAGTTGACCCAGAGGCACCTCAGAAGAAAGGGCTAGTGATATACTTGCAAGAAAATCAGCTATTGAAAACCCGATGGCGCCTCATCCAGAGCAAAGAAGAGTGAAGAAAATCAAAGATGCATGAAAACAATTAGTCCAAAGGACCAATGGACCATGAGACTCTCAGTCTATATGACCCTAAGATCAGAACTAGCTGGTGTCTGGCTACCAACACCAGCCTCTTGGAAAGGGATCAAAATTGGAGATCTTGGATAGAGTGGGAGGAAAAATGTGGAACAAAATTCAAAAACACAAAAATGAACACAATTTCTGGTCGGATAGAGACTGCTGAAATCCCTGAGACTTTGGCCCTGGGTTACCCTTCAGGCTTGGAATTGTTCTCACTCCCATGGGTTGGCTCTCAGCCAAACAATAGAAAGGCCTGTGAGCTGGACACCTACCCCAGGGAGATGCACCCTTTAGAGCAGTCAACGTCGGGAGATTAGAAGGGCAGAATTTGCATAGGGGAAACCTATACACCTACAGGGGAGCTCTGGTAGCATAGTGGCTAAGACACTTGCTTGCTAACCAGAGGGCTGGCAGTTCAAACCCACCAGCCACTCCTCGGAAGGAAGGTTGGGCAATCCTACTTCCGTAGTGATACTGCCTCGGAAACCCAAGGAGGGGTCGCTATGAGTCGGGTTTGACTCGACGGCACATAACAACAACAACAACAATACACCTACAGGGATGCATAAGTAAGAAGGACACAGAGAAGAGGTAATCTTAAGGAGGAGGTGGGAGGAGAGCTGTTTCTTTGTGCGGATTGTAATTAGTCCCATGAAACAAAAGGTGTGTGAACTATTGAGTGTAAAACTAATTTGCTTTGTAAATATGCACCCAATCACAATTCAAAAAATTAAAGTAAAAAGCAAACACAAAACCCCACGGAGCACAGTTCTACTCTGACACACATGGGGCTGCCACAAGTCCTGGTCAGCTTGAAGGCAACTGCTTTTAATTGGTATTCCCCCTTAAAGGTGAGCCTCTATGAGGACAATGGCCTTGGCTTGTTTGTCTTTATACTGAGGTTCAAGTATAGGACCTGGCATGAGTAGGTGTTCAATAAAACCTTCATAATTAAGTGGGTGAATTTATGAATGCATAGATACTTTTCTTAATAATTTGAATGCTGACATGAATCTGCCACTGAGCAGGAAAAAAGAAGCCAACTATTGCACATTGATTATCTGTCTAATGCACTTTTTGAGATTTCCCCTAGGGTATTTAAATGATTCCTCATTGTATTCAAGGGTTTGAAATCCTTTGGGGTGGGTTTCCAGCTGAGCAATAGACAGGCATATAAGGTAAACAGTTACACCAGCTGAGTACACTCCTTAGAACAATCAACCAATCAATCAACCATGGGAGATAAGAAGGGCAGTATTTGCACAGGGAGATAGAGAGCAGACATGCATAGGAAGGAGGGACGCAGGGAAAAGGTAACCACCGGGAGCCAGTGGGAAGAGAGCTGTTACATTATGGGAATTGCAATCACTGTCACCAAACAAAAATGTGTATGAACTGTTGTACACAAAACATAATTTCTCTGTAAAATTTCACCCAAATCACAATTAAAATGAGGCTAATTCCAGAAGTGAGGAAATCCCAGCTGAAGATGAGAAACTCAGTATATTCTCAGATTTTTGCAATTCTAGGGTTAAGGAGCTCTGCTAGCATAGAGCCTAAGGCACTTGACTGCTAACCAGAAGGCTGGTGGTTCAAACCCACCAGCCACTCCTGGGAAGGAAGGTTGGGCAATCTACTTCCATAGTGATACTGCCTCAGAAACCCAAGGAGGAGTCACTATGAGTCGGGTCTGACTTGACTGCACATAACAACAACAGGGTTAGTTAAAAAGTTCCTGGTCTGCTCTCAACTACCAACCTAAAGGTTGATGGTTTAAACTCACCCTGCAGCACCAAGGAAGAAAGACCTGGAGATCTTCTTCTGCAAAGATTACAGTCAAGAAATCCCTGTGGATCAGTTTTAATCTGTAACATGTGGGATTGCCGTGAATCTGAATGGACTCAACAGTAACGGGTTTGGGTATTTTTGTTTGTTTTGGGCTCAGGTAGAAATCCACTGAGGATCTGTAGGATACTGCATCAGTAGGCTCTCTGGTTGTTGTTGTTGTTGTTATTTGCCATCGAGTCAGCCCCGACTCATAGCGACCCCTCCTTGGGTTTCCAAGGCAGTATCACTACGGAAGTAGGAATGCCCAACCTTCCTTCTGAGGAGTGGCTGGTGGGTTTGAACCGCCAGCCTTCTGGTTAGCAGTCAAGTGCCTTAGGCACTATGCTACCAGAGCTCCTAGGTTCTCTGGTAGAGTAATTGAAATGATGAAGGAAAAAAGATAGCTTCATATTGGGTCAATCCATATATTTGTACTTTGAGTCCTTGCTTGGTATTATCATTGATTGGTTATTTCTGAGCAGATTCTTCATTTTTCAGATAGTGGTAGTGATGGATTCTCACATGACCCAAACGTAAAACATAAACCCACTGCCATTTAGTCGATTCTGACTCATAATAACCCTATAGGACAGAATAGAACTGCCCCATAGGATTTCCAACGCTGTAAATCTTGGTTGAAAGACAGGAAAGGAAGAAAAGACCAAAACGGATGTCAGAAGAGACTCTGAAACTTGCCCTTAAATGGAGAGTAGCTAAAGCAAATGGAAGAAATAAGATACAAGAGCTGAACAGAAGATTTCAAAGAGCAGCTCGAGAAGACAAAGTCAATTACTATAATGAAATGTGCAAAGACTGGAGTTAGAAAACCAAAAGAGAAGGACACACTCGGCATTTCTCAAGCTGAAAGAACTGAAGTAAAAATTCAAGCCTCGAGTTGCAATATTGAAAGATTCCATAGGCAAAATATTGAATGATGCAAGAAACATCAAAAGAAGATGGAAGGAATACACAGAATCACTATACCAAAAAGAATTGTTCTATGTTCATCCATTTCAGGAGGTGGCATGTGATCAGGAACCAATGGCACTGAGGAAGAAGTCAAAGCTGTACATAGGCCAGGAGGCTATTGTTCGAACAGAACCAGGGGATACTGCATGGTTTAAATCAGGAAGGGAGTGTGTCAAGGTTGTATCCTTCCACCATACTTATTCAATCTGTATGCTGAGCAAATAAATCTGAGAAGCTGGACTATATGAAGAAGAGCATAGCATTGGGATTGTAGGAAGACTCATTAACAACCTGCGATATGCAGATGACACAACTTTTGCTTGCTGAAAGTGAAGATGACTTGAAGCATTTACCAATGAAGATTAAAGACTACAGTCTGCAGTACGGATTACACCTCAACATAAAGAAAGCAAAAATCCTCAAAACTGGATCAATAAGCTGCATCATGATAAATGGAGAAAAGATCGAAGTTGTCAAAGATTTCATATTACTTGGTTCCATAATCAACACCAGTGGAAGAAGCAGTCAATAAAATCAGACATCGTATTGCACTGGGCAAATCTGCCACAAAAGACCTCTTTTAAGTGCTAAAGAACAAGTCGAAGACTAAGGTGGGCCTAACCCAAGCCCTGGTATTTTCAATCACCTCATATGCATGTGAAAGCTGGGCAATGAATAAGGAAGACCAAAGAAGAGTTGATGCTTTTAAGTTGTGGTGTTGGCAAAGAATACTAAAAGTACCATGGACCTCCAGAAGAATGAACAAATCTGTCCTGGAAGAAGTGCAGCTGGAATGCTCCTTGGAAGCAAGAATGGCCAGACTTCATTTCACCTACTTTGGTCATATTGTCAGAAGGGCCCATTCCTGGAGGAGGCTATCATACTTGGGGAGGGTCAGTGAAAAAGGGGAAGGCCCTCAACAAGATAGACTGACACAGTGGCTGCACCAATGGGCTCAGGTATAGCAGGGATTGTGAAGCTGGCACAGGACTGGCAGAGTTTCCTTATGTTGTACATAGGTCGCTATGAGTCAGAGCTGACTTGACAGCACCCAACAACAACAAATATAGAAGGAAGCAGACTGCTTCATCTTTCAGTAGTACACACTACTGACCTTTTGGTTTAGTAGCCCCATGTTTTAACCACAGCACCACCAGAGCTCCTCTCACTTGACCAGACATAGAAAATACCTGAATTGAGTCTTATCACAATCTTTCCATGTCCACGGGAGACATTGTTATCAATCAGAACATTTTTTTTTTTCTGCCTACCAACCCTGAGTGTGGTCTCAGAATCTTTCTTTGCAAGTGCTCCAGGTAGTTATTACTAATTTGCCAGAATTAGCCATCGAATGGAACCCGTTTTCCATCTCTCTTCCAGATATTTCTGTCATCACTCATCTGTCAGTTTGTCATACTGTGGTGCCTGTGTGTTGCTGTGAGGCTAGAGGCCATACCAGCAAATACCAGCGGGGTCACCCC
>NW_006921629.1:1463825-1526642 GCF_000298275.1 Orycteropus afer afer
AACGGAACACAGTTCCACACTGAAGCACACGGGGGTCACCATGACAGCAACTGGTTGATCATCAGATCTTGAGGCATTTCTATGGAGAAGCCTGGAGCCGGCTTCAGGGCATAGGTGGACACTGCATTTCAGGGCATAGTGAGTCTGCCCTTTTCCTGAGCTCCAGGCTCAGGTATCCAACTACCTGTTTAACATCTCCTTCTAGATAATTCAAGTGTTGCAAAATGAAACCTTTGGGTGCTTCTCTAAAATATGTACCTCTCCTACCTTCTCAGTTGCAGTAAAAGATCCCAAAAGGCACACAGTCACATTAAAGACCTATTAGTCATCTTTGAGTTTTCCATTTATCTGAATCCCACAATTACTCTACCAGAAAATATTATTGGTTAGGAGCTCTGGTAGCACAGTGCCTAACGCACTTGACTGCTAACCAGAAGTCTGGTGGTTCAAACCCACCAGCCACTCCTCAGAAAGAAGTTTGGGCAATCTGCTTCCATAGTGATACCACCTTGGAAAGCCAAGGAGGGGTCGCTATGAGTTGGGTACAACTCTATGGCACATAACAACAACAACAACAACAATACTACCAACATATATTTCAGTTCTATCTGCCTCACTACCCACCCACTGCCATCACATTGATTTTAACTCATAGCGACCCTGTAGGAAAAGTAGAACTGCCCCACAGGGTTTCTAAGGCTGTAAATCTTTATGGAAGCAGATTGCCTCATCTTTCTCCCATGGAGTGGCTGGCTGGTTCAAATTGCTGACGTTTTGATTAGCAGCCAAATGCCTTAAGCCATGTGCCACCAGAGCTCCTTTGCCCAACTACAGTCTTAGTATATATCTTCACCCAGTGAAAGCCCCCATAATCTCTGCTTTCAACTGTTGTAATGGTTTCTTAATTGGTTTTTCTTCCAACACCCTTGTCCCCTTCACTTTATTCCCAATATTTAAAAAGGTATAAATCAATCCCACTCCTAGGTATTCATCCAAGAATGGCAAAACTTATGTCCACAAAAAGGCTTGCACAACATGCATAGCAGTTTAATTCAAAATAGCCAGAAACTGGAAACAACCCAAGTGTCCATCAACAAGTTAATTGATAAACACATTGTGGTATATTTACACAAACAAATACTAATCAGCTAAAAAAAAGCAAACTGCCGATATGCACAACAAAATGATGACTCTCTAAAGCATTAGGCTGAGCGAAAGAAGGCAGACACAAGAAGAAATACTGTATGATTCCATGAACGTGAGCTTCTAGAATAAGCAAAACTAATCTAAGATGAAAAGGGAAAAGTAATCCTTGCCTCTTGGTAGTTGGAGTTGGTGGGGGAAGTAGGTGGGGGATGACTGGGAAAAGCATGAAGGAACATTCCGGGCAGATGAAAGTGTTCTATACTGTTATAAAAATGTAGCTTTCATTTGTCAAAATAATACAGCTAAGATATGTATATTTCAATGTAAGTAAATTTCACCTAAAAAAAAAGAAAATAGAACAACTATAAAAATAATAATAAATGAGTGAGAGGGTGGAGAAGGGGGAGGTATATGAGATACAAGAATGGCAGTTTTGATAGCTATTGAATCTGGGTGGCGGGTTCATGGGGATTCATTATACTATTCTGATTACTTTGTAGATGTTTGAAATGTTCCATAATAAAAAGTTTTCTTTGTAAGTATAAATCAAATCATGGCTCTTTGTAGCTTAAACATCTTTAATGGCTTCCTGTTTCACATGAAATAAAGCTGATATGCTTGATAATTAGGTCTCACATCATCTAACTGCTGGCCACTTCCTATCTTGTTTCTCTCTTCTCTCTTACTCGGTGCAGCCCCACTGACCTGTCTGAGATGTATGTAAGAATACAAAGCTTTGCCCAAATGGAAGGGCTTTGGATGCATCATTCCTTCTGCTGGACTCTGTCCTTCCAATCTCCATATGCATATTCCTTTTCATCCTTCAAGTCTGTGAAAAGCCTTCCCAATTGACAGATTTTGGTTACTTGCTTGTTGTCTAACTCCCCACTAGGACCTCTATGCTGTGTGATGTTGAACTTACTACTCACCTTCTCTGTGCTTCAACATTCTCTATAAAATGACAATTAAATACTATCCATCTCGGGGTTATTGGGCAGATTATGTGGGATGACACATGTAAGCGTTTTGTGCAGAATCTGATGTATGGTATGTATTCGATAAATGTCACCTATTATTAATATTGGGAGCTCTGGTAGCATAGTGCCTAAGGCACTTGACTGCTAAGCCAAAGGCTGGCGGTTCAAACCCACCAGCCACTCCTCTGAAGGAAGATGGGACAATCTACTTCTGTAGTGATACTGCCTCGGAAACCCAAGGAGGGGTTGCTATGAGTTGGGTCTGACTTGACAGCAAATAACAACAACATTATTAATATTGCTAATACCAAAGAGAAGTAATCAAAACTTCAGGTCTACTTGTGAGCTGAGAAATCATTGATTCCCCTTCAAATTGGTATATTTATCATCAAGAGTAATCCAAATAACAATAAACAGCTGCCACTCGGCTTTGTACGTTTGGAGGCCATAATGGCGTGATGTTCCAGCAAAGGTCTGTGAGAGTGTTTCCATTGTCTTCAGCACAGGGAGCTCTTAGAGGGCCTGCTTTTTATGAGTGTGTAAAATGCCTTGTGGACACATTAAATTTAATATATGATCATAATAACAATGGAGCTACTGGCCTGAGAGAGAGGCAGCAACCCAGAGAGAGCAAAACTTGGAGGCATAAAACAAGGGAAAGAAATGTTATTTTGCAGGGATGGGGCGGTGGTGGAAACAAGGAGTGAGGCTAAAGCGCAGGAGATGGGCTGAGCAGCTGTTTTTATCCATCCCAACCTGGGGATCTCCGGTCTGGTACATGAGAACCAAGTACAAAATTGGAATAGACGAAGCAGAGGGAGGTGGAGGGAAGGAGAGAGAAGGGAAATTCACAGGCAGGGTTGCACCTAGGGCTGGGGAAGACAGCAGAGCTGTGTTGGGTACAGATACACAGAAAGGATGCAGGGGTGGTGGGCATGCAATAGGCGCCTTGTTATGAGATCTGATTCCCATGATCCACAGTCCACAGTTCGGGCTGAGGAGCAAAGTAGTCATTGCCATTTTCTACCTAGACTTAACCTTAGTATGAATAGTCTCTTCAGAGACTGGAGTTTTGGAAGATTCTGGCGGCAATATATCCCAGTTTGAGAATGATATCTAAAGGCGGAAAGTCCTAGCCTTTTGACTCCTGAAATTATAAAACTGAAGATAAGGGATGATGGTAAATGCTACAAACAGAGGCAGTAGGGTGATTTTGAGTGTTTCATGGCCCAGAGGCAATAATGTGTGGAAGGATCAATGGGAAGTCGGTAGCCAAAAGGATCATGCATTTTTCACCTTCTAATGGGTTTTAGTTTGCACACACTCAATGTTCGGGAGTCATTTGCTGCCAGTGAATGAAATAATAAATGAATGAATGAATGAGAATCAGGGTATCTGACCAGTTATTCCATCTCTAGTCTCTCGACGGCAAACAACAACAACAAGTCTCTCGAGGTGCTCTGGTGACCTAGTAGTTAGCACATTTGGCTGCTAACCAAAACGATGTCAGTTTGAATCCACCAGCTGGTCCACAGAAGGACTGAAGCAATCTACTTAGGTAAACATTTACAGCCTTTGAAACCCTATGGGGCAGTTCTTCCCTGTCCTGTAGGGTTGCTATGAGTCAGGATTAACTTGAAGGCAGTAGGTTTGGGTTTTTGGTTTCTTTTCTCTTAGTAGGGGCCTGGGTGGCACAAATGGTTTGTGGGTGGCTACTAATGGAAAGGTGGGAGGTTCAAATCCACCCAGCAGTGCTTGTATAAGATTTTAGCCATTGAAAATCCCATGCAGCACAGTTCTCCTCTGACACACATGGGGTCCTCATGAGTTAGCATAGACTTGGGTTTGGTGTTACATTCAGCAACGAGCAAAAAATACTTGCATGGCTAGGAGCTAAAGGTTTTCAGTGCAGTTTTGTTCAAATTTAATGTAGACTTCTAACCACCAGAAGGAAAAATACACACATACACACATTCCATTCAGGAAGTACCAATTATTTTTTTAATTCATCCTGAAGATTCCAAACTTTCTATAGATAAAATTTCCTCTCATTTTTCCTTTAGTTTGGAGGAAGGACAGATGCCTTAACCTCCAGGCATACATCTTTCAACTTGTTCATTCATTAATTTAACACATATTTACAAAGTGTTCCTTAAGTGCCAGGTACAGTGTCAGGTTCAGGAAATCCAAACATAAAAGAGGAACGAATGTCCCCATGACAAAGGGCTCCAAGCATTTTAAGGAGACAAGATCTGAAAATAACTGATAATAAACCCTGACTTATCTAGATCTTTATTGTTCATCTAGTGATTTTCTTCTACATTTTCTGCTCAGATCCTCAGATCATCAATCCCATTTTATAGGTGAGGACATTGAGGCAGGGAGAAATTATGACTAACCTAAAAACTCAGCTAATAAGTGGCAGGGGTAGGACCCCTGCCCCCAATGTTCTGATAACAGCTCCTGTGTGTTTCCACCACACCATGACGGCTGCAGGCTGCCAGCCCTGGCACTGGCAGTGTTTGGATTCACTAGAGGGAGTTGAGCTAAGGGGATTAGAGAGAAGTCACACATTGCCAGTTTGCTCGATGCCATGAAACTCATCTGAGAAAGGGATTAGTCACGATGTTGCTAGTATAAAGAAAAAGCCCTGCCTCCATTCTGCTGTTCTTGGGAATTTGGCTTTTCTGGAGAAACCAAACTACACTTTGTTGTGTTGTTGTTGTTATGTGCCGTCAAGTTGGCCCCGACTCATGGCGACCCCTCCTTGGGTTTCCGAGGCAGTATCACAACAGAAGTAGATCGCCCCATCTTCCTTCCAACTACACTCTAGAATTGGCAAAAAGCTATCACATGGATCCTGAGTTTGGGAATGTTTATGGTCCTGTCCCCAGTCAGCAGCAGAGAGAGCAAGTTTGATTCATGGAAATAAACTGCTGTTATTGTTTATTGCTGTTGAGTTGACTCTGACTCATGGCAACCCCATGTGTACAGAGTAGAACTGCTCCATTGAGTTTTCAAGGCTGTGACTTTTCAGAAGCAGAGCACCAGATCGGTTCTTTGAGGCAACTCTGGGCAGGTTTGAACCATCAATCTTTTGGCTAGTAGTTGAGTTTAACCATTTATACCACCCAGGTTGTCCTTTGGGAATAAATACCCATCTACAAGCCCCAGTTATGACCCATCACATCTTAGACAGAGACTCAGGCATCCAGGCATCGGCATGATGCCCCTGTCCTGGCTGTGGAAAGGAAGAGCTGGGTGCTGGGGCTAAAGCCCTGGCCTTCAGCATCTTGACCTCATCCCTCCAAAATACTCTCTCTCTCTCTCTCTCTGTCCTGCTAAGTGCACAGGGCATTTGAACTTCTCATTCATCATCTTTTGTTCTGTCTTAGAGATTATGTAACACATTCTTCCTCATGTGTGCGATATGAGCATAGCTTATTCATACGCCCATCTAGACTGCAAGCTTCTTGAGATTGGGGCAATAGATGCACATTTGTTTCTCTTCTTGACCAAGGACATGGTTGTTGTTTCTAGCTCCCATCGAGTCATCCCTTAAGTGACCTCATGCACAATGGGATTGGACTGCTGTGATCCATAGGGTTTCCACTGGCTGATTTTTCAGAAGTAGATCTACAGGCCTTTCTTCCTAGTCTGTCTTAGTCTGGAAGCTCCACTGGAACCTGAGTGATGGCAGCAGCTGTGCTTGAGGTGCATTGGCTGGGAATTGAACCAGGGTCTCCCTCATGGAACATAAGAATTCTACCACTGAACCACCACAGCCCTCAAGCACATAGTAAACTCAAACTCACTGCCATCGGGTCAATTCTGACTTACAGTGACTCCCATTGGGTTTCCAAAGTGGTAAATCTTTAAGGAAGAAGATTGCCACATGTTCCTTCTAAGGACTGGCTGGTGGTTTTGAACTGTCAGCCTCTGGTTAGCAGTCAAATGCCTTAAGCATTATACCACCGAAACTCCTTCACATTGCATATAGTTGTTGTTGTTGTTGTTAGGTGCCATCCAGTTGGCTCCAACTCATAGCCACCTATGTACCACAGAGCAAAGCACTGCCTGGTCCTGTGTCAGCCTTACAATCCTTTCTATGCCTGAGCCTATCATTGCAGCCACGGTATCAATCCATATTGTTGAAGGCCTTCTCCTTTTTCATTGACTCTACACTTTACCAAGCATGATATCCTTCCCCAGAGAATGCTTCCTTCTGACAACATGACCACAGTAGGTGAGACGAAGTCTAGCCATTCTCACTTTCAAGGAGCATTCTGGCTGCACTTCTTCCAGGACAGATTTGTTAATTCTTCTGGCAGTCCATGGTGCTTTCAGTATTCTTCACCAACACCACAACTCAAAGGCATCAACTCTTCCTCCGTCTTCCTTATTCATTATCCAGCTCTCACATACATATGAGGCAATTGAAACTACATGGCTTGGGTTAGGCCCACCCTAATCTACAAGGAGAAATCTTTGTTCTTCAACACTTGAAAGAGGTCTTTTGGAGCATATTTGCCCAGCGCAGTACAACTTCTGATGTCTCAACTTCTGCTTCCATTAGTGTTGATTGTAGAACCAAGTAATAGGAAGTCTTTGACAACTTCAATCTTTTCTCCATTTATCATGATGCTGCTTATTGGTCCAGTTGGGAGGATTTTTGTTTTATGTTGAGATATAATCCATACTGCAGACTGTGTCTCTAATCTTCATCAGTAAGTGCCTCCAGTCATCCTCACTTTCAGCAAGCAAAGTTGTGTTGTCTGCATATCGCAGGTGTTAATGAGTCTTCCTCCAATCCTGATGCTGCATTCTTCTTCATATAGTCCATCTTCTCAGAGTATTTGCTCAGCATACAGATTGAATAAGTATGGTGAAAGGGTACAACCCTGATGCACTCCCTTTTTGATTTTAATCCATGCAGTATCCCCTTGTTCTGTTTGAGCAATAGCCTCCTGATCTGTGTACACATTCCTCATGAGCACAATTAAGTATTCTGGGATTCCCATTCTTATCAACATTATCGATAATTTGTTATGATCCATACAATTGAATGCTTTTGCATAGTCAATAAAACACAAGTAAACATCTTTCTGGTATTGTTTGTTTTCAGCCAAGATCTATCTGACATCAGCAATGATATCCCTCTTTCCACATCCTCTTCTGAATCCAGCTTGCATTTCTGGAAGTTCTCTGTGAATATACTGCTGCAGTCATTTTTGAATTATCTTCAGGAAGATTTTACTTGTGTGTGATGTTAATGATACTGTTTGATAATTTCCACATTCTGTGGGATCACCTTTCTTTGGAATGGGTGCAAATATGGATTTCTTCCAGTCATTTGGCCAGGTAGCTGTCTTCCAAATTTCTTGGCATAGATGTGTGAGTGCCTACAGCCTAGCATCTGTTTGTTGAAACATCTCTATGGGTATTCTGTCAGTTCCTGGAGCCTTGTTCTTTGCCAATTCCTTCAGTGCAGCTTTAACTTCTTCCTTCAGTACCATTGGTTCTTGATCATATGATGCCTCCTGAAATGGATGAACATCAACCAATTCTTTTTGGTACAGTGACTCTGTGTATTCCATCTTATTTTGATGTTTCCTGCATCTTTCATTCAGTATTTTACCCATAGAAACTTTCAATATTATAATTTGAGCCTTGAATTTTTTCTTTAGTTCTTTTAGCTTGAGAGATGCTGAGCATGTTCTTCCCTTTTGGTTTTCTAACTCCAAGTCTTTGCACATTTCATTGTAGTAATTGACCTTGTCTCGAGCTGCTCTTTGAAATCTTTTGTTCAGCTCTTGTATCTTATCATCTCTTCCATTTGCTTTAGCTACTCTCCATTCAAGGGCAAGTTTCAGAGTCTCTTCTGACATCCATTTTGGTCTTTTTTCCTTTTCTGTCTTTTTAATGATCCTTTGCTTTCTTCATGGATGATGTTCTTGATGTCATCCCACAATTCCTCTGGTTTTTGGTCACTGGTATTCAGTGCTTCAAATCTGTTCTTTAGATGATCTCTCAATTCAGGAGGCATATAATCAAGGTCATATTTTGGCTCTCGTGGACTTTTGAAAATTGTCTTCTGTTTCAACTTGAACTTGCATATTAGCAGTTGATGATCTGTTCCACAATCAGCTCCTGGCCTTGTTTTGGCTGAAGATATTGAGCTTCTCCATCACCTCTTTCCACAGATGTAGTGGACATGATTCCTGTGTACTCCATCTGGTGAAGTCCATGTGTATAGCTGTCACTTATGTTGTTGCAAAAAGATATTTGCAATGAATAAGTCATTGGTCTTGCAAAATTCTATTGTGGAATCTCCAGCATTATTTCTACCACCAAGGCCATATTTTCCAATTACTGGTGATCCTTTATTGTTTCCAATTTTTGCATTCCAGTCACCAGTGATAATCAACACATCTTGATTGCATGTTTGGTCAATTTTAGACTACTGCAGAAGTTGGTAAAAACCTTCAATTTCCTTGTTTTTGTCTTTGGTGGCTGGTCCATAAATTTGAATAATAGTAATATTAATGGATCTTCCTTATAGGCATATGGATACTATCCTATCACTCATAGCATTGTACTTCAGGATAGATCTTGAAACATTCTTTGTGATGATCAATACCATGCCATTCCTCTTCAATCTGTCATTCCTGGCATAGTAGCTCATCTGGTTGTCTGATTCAAAATGGCCAAAACCAGTCCATTTCAGCTCACCAGTCCCTAGATTTTGATCTTTATACATTCCATTTTCATTTTTGACAACTTCCAATTTTCCTAGATTCATGCTTTGTACACTCCATGTTCTGATTATTAATGGATGTTTGCAACTGTTTCTTCTCATTTTGAGTCATGCCACATCAGCCGATGTAGGTCCCAAAAGCTTTACTCCATCTGTATCATTAAGGTCAGCTCTACTCTAAGGAGGCAGCTCTTTCCTAGTCATATTTTGAGTGCCTTCTGACCCGAAGGTCTCATCTTTTGGTCTTCTATCAGACAATGTTTAAGGGTTATTCATAAAGTTTTCCAGTAATATGTGAGACAGCATTCCACTGCTATTCCTAAGGTTTTCACTAGCCAATTCTCTGAGAAGTGGATGGCCTCTTCCTTCTTCCAAGTCTGTCTTAGTCTGGAAGCTCCGCTGAAACCTGTCCACCATGGGTGACCCTGCTGGTATTAGAAATACCAATAACATAGCCTCCAGCCTCACAGGAACATGCAAGCCACCACAGTATGGCAAACTGACAGACAAGTGGTGGTAGCACATAGTAGGTGGTCAGTAAAAGTCTTTCTGGGTAGTTAGATAGAAACAAAATAGTTTTTTTTTGTTGTTGTTGTTGTTATGTGCCATCAAGTAGGATCCAACTCATAGTGACCCCTCTTTGGGTTTCCGAGGTAGTATCACTACAGAAGTAGATTGCCCAACCAGATTAAAATCCATAAAGGAGCAGAAATTCCCCAACCCAGGAAAGTCCACAGATTAAAACAAGAAGGGGTTATTCTGGAATTTATAAGGTCCAGCAAGCTGTGTGCGTGACCATGTCAGCCATACACCCGAAGTGGGCATGTTTGCCACCTAGTGCCTAAGGCATTTGACTGCTATCCAGAAGGCTGGCAGTTCAAACTCACCAGCCACTCCTTGGAAGGAAGGTTGGGCAATCTAATTCTGTAGTGATGCCGCCTTGGATTGACTCGACGACAGTGAGTTCTTTGCATTATTATTATTATTTTGGTCTTTGTATCTACATACAACAGGCCTGGCATTTTCACTGTGGCAGCTACAACCTGTACATCCCTTTGAAGTTGTGAAAAATAACTCAGTTTTCTACCCTTTCACGATTTGGTGACAAATAATCTGCATTGCAATTTACACATTTCTTGGCAATCATAGACTCTTATCTCATGACAGATGAGGAGCCAACTTGTTATAATCTCTCTCTTTTTTTCTGGGTTCCCTCTTACCTTCCCAGGGCTCAGGCACATGCACAAGTAACAGTGCTCAGTTTTGGGGTGGGAGCCTAGACTATAGTCATTTTTATGCAAAGCATAAGCTTTTCAATAGCTTTGCTTATCTCACATATTTATACATTATTCTGGAGCCCCTGGGTGACACAGATGTGTAAGCTCTGGGCTGCTAAAGAAAATGTTGAGGTTAGACCTCTCTAGAGGCACCTGGTAGCATAGTGGCTAAAGCACTTGACTGCTAACCAGAAGGCTGGCGGTTCAAACCCACCAGCCACTCCTCGGAAGGAAGGTTGGGCAATCCTACTTCCGTAGTGATACTGCCTCGGAAACCCAAGGAGGGGTCTCTATGAGTCGGGGCTGACTCGACGGCACATAACAACAACAACAACAGAGGCACCTGAGGAGAAAGGCTGGTGGTCTATTTCTGAAAGGTTACAGCCATGAAAACCTCATGGAGCAGAGTTCTACTCTGCAACACATGAAGTCACCACGAGTCAGAGTTAACAGGAACACAACTGCTTATACCTTATTCTAGCCTTTCAAACATTTCCCATGTGCCAAGCACTGCTAAGTGTGCAGAACTAGAGATAGTTGGGGCCTTGACCCTACTCTCATTGTCCATGAGACCAGCAGATAAACAGAGAATCTCAATGCATGAAAACATGGTGTTGCCTAAAGTCCCAAAACGAGCGCAGGGGTGATGGTTTGCTGGAGGCTTCCAGCATGGGATTCCTGGAGGAGGCGAATTCTCCCTCAGTGCTGAATGATGAGTAGAATTGATCCAATGACTAAAGGCAGAGTGAAGACCTTCCAGTTGGAAGGAGTTGTATGTTTAATGACATGTAGGTGTGAGATATTATGATGGGTTGGAGGAAGGAGAGACAGCTTAGAATTGTATGACTGTCAGGTCTGAAGGAACAAGTGGTGGGAGGTGAGAAGACAAAGGTGCTTGTGAGCCACACTATGGAGAATGGGGTGTTGGGGGACAATGACAGGTGGGAAGCAGAGAAATGACATACCCGGTTAATATCTCTCTTAGGGCCATATGGTAAGTGGAATGGAGAGGTGTGAAATGTCCCTGAAGGGGAGAGTCCTCAGGCAGTGCCAACTGGCTCTGGAGTTCTTGAGGCCAGAACCTTGGGGCTGACTGTGTCTTAGGTCAACTCAAGAGGGCTCTGCTACCATCTGAAGTTACTTCCTCCCAAGGCTGTTGCCTATGGCAATATTTACCATGGCATTTTCCTAATATGTGTTTCTTCTCTCAAAATATCAGAGAAAATGGTCTACCCCTTAGGAGGGACAATTATGGTGACACAGTTTCTCTTCTAGAATTATTAAAATCTATAGTATTTTCATGTAGAAGCAGAACCCCAGAGTGCATTGGAATTGGGCTCAATAAATGTATGCAATGAAGCGAATGGTGTCTACTGTGCTACTAGTCTAGGGTCCTGACTTCTAAACAGCACCAACATGCCATCTCTTATCTGTATACTATCCTGATAGAAGATTGCTTTAACTTACAACCTCCCCTACCCTCAATCACAACCTACATAACAATTCTTGCAAGCTGGGAGGAAAAGTGCAATAATAGTCCCAGATTTATGGGTGAAGAAATTGAGATAGAGCAGTTAAGCAATATGAAACAAGGTCACTGTTCAGTGCCAGAGCTGGGACTCAGACCCACATCTTCTGATTTCAAATCCCTGAACTGAATTGTAGGCCTTCCTAGGTAAAAAAAAAAAAAAAAAAAAAAATGTGATGAGATGATAGGAGTGGGCAGTCTCAGCATCAGTGATAGAAATAAATCAGAAGAGGGAAAGAATATTTATTGGGCATCTAGGATCCATTCCATTGCACACTGCTGCCTCTCCTTGGAAATCGTTGTGTCCAGCCTCCTCATTTAAAAACTGAGGAATCTTAAGTCCAAAGAGGAGGTATTATATGCCTGAGGCCACACAACAAGTTGGTGAGTTTAGTGAACCAAACTTTAGAAGAATGTAGAAAAATGTTTTAGCAAGCTAAGGAGCAAGGATGGCAAGGGACTCAAAATCATGACATCAAGAAACAGCTAAGGGAATAAGAAGATTAATCCTGGAGAAGAGAGAACTCAAGACAGATATGTCGTCAAACATGCTGTCTGTTGCCCCGAGGGGGATCCATCAATCAAAGTGTGAACACTCTCAATAGATGGACTTCAAATTACAATAAGAAAGAACTTTCTAAAAGTGGAACTGTTGCATTGGCACGTAGTGAGCTCCCTGTCTTTGGAAGGGCTCACATCCTTAATGGAGATACTATGTAAGATTCAAGCATGATTTATGATTGAATATTTATTTCTTCTGACCTAGAATATCAAGATTTGCATCCATCATTCATTTATTCACTAGAATACAAGTTTCATCTGAGTGGGAACCATGCTTGTTTCTTTCACAACTTTATCATTCTTAGAATACTGCCTGACATAAAAGCTACTGTCTCGTGGTGGAGGCAGAGGTACAAGAAAGTGAGTGGAAGTATGGAGGATCTTTTGAGACAAAGGCTTAGGACTGTCACATTGTCACTTCCACTGAATTCTGTTGGCCAAACAAAATCAACAGGCCAGGCTATAGGGTTAAAAACAAAAATATAAAACAGTTGTCACTGAGCTGGTACCAATTCATGGTGACCCCATGTGTGTCAGGGTAGGACTGTGCTCTGTAGGGTTTTCAGTGGCTGCTTTTCTGGCAGTAGATCACCAGGCCTTTCTTCTGAGGCACCCCTGGGTGGACTTGAATCTCCAAGCTTTTGTTAGCAGCCAAATGTGTTAACTGTTTGCACCACCCAGGTCCTCCTAGCCCAGATTCAAGAAGTAGGAAAATAGACTTTACCTCTTTATGAAAGGAGCTACAGAGTCACAGTGCAAAAGTGGGAAATCGGGGCCATTTTTGTAATCAATCTATCCCTGTCTTCCTTTAAGAACAAGGCTGTAAAATAGATTTTCTCAGATGTTCAAACAGTCTACTAACCTATTGATAACCCTCCAAGGGAGGACACTTCTGTGGTTTTAAGGTTTGAGGATGAGGCTATTTGCAGGGATTTGTGAGAAAGGAGACATCAGGGAAAATGCTAAGACACACGATAAGGACAAGGGAGGTGGTAATGTAACAGGGAGAGATTCGATTTGACGTCTTGCTGTCTAATTCTTCATCAGAAGACGTGCAGTGTTGCTCTGTAGCTCCTTTTACCCACTCCTATTCAGGACCCTTTCTTCTATGCTCTCCTTTCCTTAACTCTCCTCCTTTATTTCCTTTACCTACAAAGTTCCCAGGGCTGGAAGAGTAAAGAGACAAGTCAGGATACTGTTGCAGGAATTGTGATGAGAAAGATATAGATTTCATCAAGAATATAGCAAAGCTCAAAGTCAGGGCCAGGCTAGAGAATGAGAGAGTAGTGATTGGCGATAGGGATGGAGAGTTGCTGGGTTAAGATGTGAAAAGGGATTTGAGGATGTTGTAAAATCAGGGTGAAGGTTGTATGGGTATCTATGGTTTGGAGATGATAACAATACTGTACTGTCCATAACAATACTGTCAATTTTGTTCATCAATGTATCCTTAGTTCTTACATAGAGTTAAAAAACAAATCAAAACAAACCTCACTCCTGTGGAGTCAGATCCAACTCATAGCGACCCCTCCTTGGGTTTCCAAGACGGTGTCACTACAGAAGTAGATTGCCCAACCTTCCTTCCGAGGAGTGGCTGGTGGGTTTGAACTGCCAGCCGTCTGGTTAGCAGGCAAGTGTCTTAGCCACTATGCTTTAGATAACATAAACTCTGTAGTTTAATGACTGGCCTAGAGAGTTCTCAAAATTTGATAGCTATGGTAGCTATTGTGATCAATATTAGAGGAGGGAATTGTTGAAAGGTGTATATGGTTCACCTGGGAGTAAATCCAGCAGATAGAGAGGTCTATGAGGGAAGGTGACCCCTTGCCCTGGAAGAACAGACTTGAGTCTGTGCTACGCTCTTCAACAATCAAAGGCAACAGAATCAGCCATAAAATGTTACTAACAACACAACAGCTTTTGCTTCTCTAAGCCGCAGCTGCTATGTTTCCCATTCAGTACTACACAAAGCCTTTTGTTTCCATGGTTTTCCATCTCTGGTTCTTTGAGTGAGAGTAAGATGAGAGTTGGTGGGGAGAGGAGGGAAGCATGGCAAAGAGCGGGGTATTTATGAGTGAAACTCTGCCCCCGCCATGTTTGTAACCAATCTGGCTTATAGCCTGTGTTGGAGGGGCAGCTACATGGGCTGGGCCAACCAGCTATGGCCAATTCCTGTGACAGTACATCACTCGACCACAACAATGTCCTATGATAAGATTTTCAAACTCCACCCTCCCCAGCTAGTGATCTATTTATCTCAGGAGCTACTCAGTCAGTGTGTAATACAATGCTCTTAACCCTAATCCAAGCCTCTAGGCTTTGTAGCTTACATGTTTGTAACATATACCTTTGGCAACTGTTTCAGTTATCTCTTTCTGTGTGACAAACCATCCCAAAATTTGTTGTTGTTAATGTTGTTAGGTGCCGTTGGGTGGGTTCTGACTCATAGCAATAGAATGAACACTGCCTGGTCCTGCACCATCCTCGCGATCATTTCTGTGTTTGAGCCCATTGTTGTAGTCACTGTGTCATTGAGGGTCTTCCTCTTTGTCGCTGACCCTCTACTTTACTGGAAGACTAATTAACAACCTGTGATATGCAGATGACACAACTTTGCTTGCTGAAAGTGAGGATGACTTGAAGCACTTACTGATGAAGATTAAAGACTACAGTCTGCAGTATGGAGTACACTTTAGCATAAAGAAAATGAAAATCCTCACAACTGGACCAATAAGCCGCATCATGATAAGTGGAGAAAAGATTGAAGTTGTCAAAGATTTCATATTACTTGGTTCCACAATCAACACCAATGGAAGCAGTAGTCAAGACATCAGACAGTGTATTGCACTGGGCAAATCTGCTGCAAAAGACCTCTTTCAAGTGCTGAAGAGCAAAGATGTCTCTGAAGACTAAGGTGTGCCTAACCCAAGCCATGGTATTTTCAATTGCCTCATATGCATGTGAGAACTGGACAATCAATAAGGAAGACCAAAGAAGAGTTGATGCTTTTGAGTTGTGGTGCTGGCAAAGAAAACTGAAAGTACCATGGACCGCCAAAAGAGCTAACACATTTGTCCTGGAATAAGTGCAGCCAGAATGCTCCTTGGAAGTGAGAATGGTCAGACTTTGTCTCACCTACTTTGGTCATGTTGTCAGAAGGGACCATTCCCTGGAGAAGGATGTCATGCTCGGTAAAGTGGAGGGTCAATGAAAAAGGGAAAGGCCCTCAACGAGATGGATTGACAGTGGCTGCAATGATGGGCTCAAGTATAGCCAGGATTATGAGGCTGGCACAGGACTGGATAGTGTTTCATTCTGTTGTGCACGGGGTGGCTATGAATCAGAGCTGACTCAACAGCACCTAACAGCAATTACTTTATTGAGCATGATGTTCTTCTCCAGGGACTGGTCCTTCCTGATAACATGTCCAAAACTTAGTAGCTTAAAATAACAGCCATTTATTTACTCACAAGTTGACTAACTGGGCAGGGCTCAGCTGGAGCATTCTTCTCATCTCACCTGGAGTCGTTCATGTGGCTGTAGACATCTGCAGTCTCAGATGGGGTGGAAACCCAAGATGATGCCATCCATGTTGGGTGCCTCATCTGAAGTGGCTGGAACATCTGGAGGCTAGCTGGGCATCTTGATCACCCCTTCGGTCTCTTTAGGAGTGTGATTTGATTCCTTGACATGAGCGTTCAGAGCTCCAACACAGGTAAAATGAGATTTTACTAGTCTCCGAAAACCTAGGCCTCAAACTGTCACAGCATCAATTCCTCCATATTCTACTGAGCAAACGATTCACAAGACATTCCAGAGTCCAAGGGAAGGAGACACAGATTCCACCTCTTGATGAGAGGAGCAGTGTGCATACACAAGCACATGAGGAATTGTCAATGACTTGCTGGTGTGGAAACTACCCCTGTCTTCCTCTTTCTGCCCTCTATGGACAATCTTGCTTTCAGATGGAAGGAAATTAGTTGTGCTGATATGTTAATTTATAACCCTTAATGCCTTCTTAACATTATACAGTCTCCTTAATACCTTCATTTTGCAGAAGATTGGATAGAAATCAATGCAGCAGAAGTAATTTACCCAACATCAAGGTAGGGATTTCCTTTTCTGGGGTCCTCATCTGCAAAATCTTCTCTCTCCTTTCATCCCAGGGAGATGCAGGTCAAGATAACAGAGCTAGAACTAGAACCTATGCCCCCTGACTCCTCCTCTAATGGTCTTGAGTATCCCCAGTAGTCTCTTGGGAAAGGTTGGAAGTCAATAAATCCAAAGGTGGAGTTCCAGGAATGGTATCTGAAGTAGAAGAATGATTTGGGGTGTTTCGGGTCTCAAATCAGATTACATTTTTAATTTCCTTCTTTTCTAGAGCCAGTTGCTATCGAACTTGCCTGGTTCTCTAGCACAGCTGTGAGTGGCTTGTTTATGGCATGGATGACATTTTAGGGTGAACTTTCTCGGAAGGAAGAGGACATACTTCAGGGACATAACTACGTAAGCCTGGTTATGAAGAGGAAGGAGGTGGATCCGAGTGGTGGTGCCTTCTTGGATGTTGGGCAGGATTCTGTGTTGTGATGGTGCCCAGGACAGGTCTGCAGAAGTGCTGAGGCTCTGGAATAAGAGTGCAAATTATGCCATATCAACATTCATCCTTACCTGGAGTCTTATGAATTGCTTCTCTCTATCAAAGCACTTAAAAAGCTCTGGTGGTACAGTGCCTAAGACATTTGACTGCTAACCAGAAGGTTGATGGTTCAAACCCACCACCTGCTACATGGAAGGAAGATGAAGCAATCTACTTCTGTAAAGATTTACCACCTTGGAAACCCAATGGGGGTTGCTATGAGTTGGAACTGATTTGATGGCAATGGATTTTTGTTGTTGTTTATCAAAGCACTTGCCCCTGGGTGGCACAAATGTTTGAACTTGACTACTAACCTAACTGGGGAATCTACTTCCATAGAGATAAACCAAAAACGAAATCAAACTCACTGCCTTCGAGTGAGATCTGACTCATAGCAACCCTTCCTTGGGTTTCTGAGGCTGTATCACTAAGGAAGAAGATTGCCCAATCTTCCTTCTGAGGAGTGGCTGGTGGGTTTGAACCTTCAGACGATACTGCCTTGGAAACCTAAGGAGGGGTTGCTATGAGTTGGAACCGACTCCACTGCAGTGAGTTTGGTGGTTTTTTGACTAACCTAAAGGTTGGTATTTGAACGCACCCAGTGTCACCATGAAATACAAGTCTGTCTTCTGTAAAGATCACAGCCAAAAATTCTATTTGTAGTACTACTCAGTAACACAGGGTCATCATGTGTGAGCAGACTTGATGGCCATGGGTGTGTTTGGTTTTGATCGAAGCAGTCAACACACTCCAAGTCTCTTTGCACTTGTCTGACTTTCTGCTCGCCTCTGAACTCCCTGAGGGCAAGGGACAGGAGTCCTGTTCATCTTTGGACCCCTAATGTCTATCTCAGAGCAAATGCTGGATAAATGCATGAGAACAATTCCAAGGAAGAGCCTCCCAGAGGCATTTTGAGCTGTGGTAAGCCAAAACAATGAGCAGTCGCCCAAGCAGATGTCAAATCTCACTGGGCAGGACTTTGTGACTGAACAGGGCTTGCCTGCTTGAGGGTCTCCAATAAGGAGACTGGATACATCCCCAGACACCACTCATTCAACCTGAAACAAAAGAATCAGTTAAAAGTCATGCCCTCTGGAGACTTTCCAAAGGATGGAGAAAAGAAACAACAGTAACAGCAACAACAACCACGACCTAGGGGTTTCCTTTTCTGGGCTGCTCATTTAAAACTTCTCTCTCTTCTCATCCCAAGGAGATGCAGGTCAAGTTGCAGGTATTGGGATGGAAGTTCACTCTTGTCCTCAGTGCTTTAAGGAGCCCTTAGCCCCTTGTGAAATGGCCTTCCTTTTTTTCTCTCTCTGCCTCTGAACCACAGCCACAACCTATTTGCAGCCTTGGAGATTAAGCGCAGAAATTTGACTTTTTAATTTTATTATTCTTGTTCTTCCTTCCTGCTTCATTAGAATCATGTTATTGGCCTAAAATACTGTAGGTAAACGATGCTCTGGGGCCCATCTGGAACCCTGGATTCTCTGGGGATATAATTATGCTAAGCCCCACTTACCAGGGAGGGACGGCAAGCCTTAGCTTCTACCTGGGCGTCCTCTGGCAACAGATCCCTCTAATTCTTCTGAGGGGACTGACTGCTGTCCCTTTAGGCTTTCTCCTTGGTGTGTATGTGTGAGTGTGTGTGTGTATATGAGAGTGTGTGTGTGTGTGTGCGTGCACGCACGTGAGCGCGCCCCTGCATGCAAGTGATCTGTGGGTATGGCCCACTTTTGTTTCCTATGTGCTATTGTCTTAGTAAAAACAAAGATAATTTATTGCATCTTTGTGTTTCCTCAGCAGGGTGCATATGAATGCCTTTGGAATAGTAAAAGTTCACCTATAACCAAAGAGAAAATGCAACTGGAGGCAACAGGGATACTTTGTATTTTTGGTCTCTCCCCACTAGGAGTTAGGGCTCAACCCATTTTTCTTTCTTGGATTGGGGAGGGCACAGGGGTCCTGAAAAGGAACCTGCAACCAGAGGAGGACACTGAAGTCTTGGTTCCAGTTCTACCCAAGGTTTTAAAATGCACCTAGGCCTTTGCCTTGATGGACAAGAAACCTCTTAACACCTGGGAGCTTTCCCCTCTGTGAAAGGAAGCTCACTTTGCTTAGTACAGAATCCTTGTGAGAGAGCGTCGGATTAGTGCAGGTGAAAGTGTTTTGTTTTCATTCCAGCAGACATTCCCCAAATGCCCATTCTGTGCACTGAGTTCTTATCCTTGGGGGCATTGCAATCTTGCAAACTATAAATTATAAAGCACTAAGCAAATGTAAAGTTTTATAATTTAGATGTTGGAGTTCATTTTGGAAATGCAGGATTGAGAAAATTCCTGCCAGGCCAAAAGGCCCCAAGCCTCTTTTTCACTTCCTTCTAATCACATGACTGTTTGGCCTTGCTGCCTGCATCGCACTCCCACCCTAACCCCTTACTTCACCCTAGCTTGAGGCATTTTTAGCCTTGCTCAGTGCAGCCCTTTATCACATCCCCTTATAATAGCCTTGTAAAAGAGAAACATACTTATTATTATGGATTGAATTGTGCCCTCCATAAAGAGGTGGTGAAGTCCTAAACCCTGTACCTGTGAATGTGATGTGGTTTGGAAATAGAATTTGTTTCCTGGTATGTTAATGAGGTCCTCAGTGGTAGGGTGGATCCTAAACCTAATCCCTTTTTAATAGTGTCTTATAAAAAGGAAAAACAGACTCAGGGATACTCACACGGGGGAAGACAGCATGTGACAATCCATATATGAGTCAAGGAATGTCCAAGAATGCCATCGGCTTCTAGCAGCTGAAAGAGACAAGGAATGATCTCCTAAGGCAGACTGTGTGGCTCTGCTGATCCCTACACTCCTAGGGTCCACTGTGAGCCTGTGGAAAAAATAAATTTCTGTTCTTTAAAGCTACATGCTTGCAGTGTTCTTGTTAAAGCAGCACTAGGAGACTAAGGCGTTGGTTAAAACACAGCATCTATATGGAAAACGCACAAATCATGTATCTACATTATGCATGATATATTTCACCATAGGAGACCAAAACCAAACCCAACCCACTGCCATCGAATGGATTCCAACTCATAGTCATGCTTTAGGACAGAGTAGAATTGCCCCATAGGGTTTCCAAGGCTATAAATCTGTACAGAAGTAGATTGCCATATCTTTCTCCCATGGAGCAGCTTGTGGGTTCAAACCATCAACTTTCTGGTTAATACAGAATCCTTGTGGTCTGATGCTTTAACCACTACCCCACCACGGCTCCCTTATCGTAAGACAATGCAGCCAAGTATGAATCACCTGGATCAAGGAAGAGACATGTCACTGGTGTCCCTGGAGTTCCCCTCATACCTCTACCATCATATCCCTTCCTTCTCACTAAAGGCCATCACTTTCCTAGTTTCTGCACTATGGCTTTATTGTGCATATCTTTGTCATTGTTGTTGAAATTTTCTATGTGTGGAATCATACTCTATGTATTATTTAACATTTTTTTTGCTCAGAATTCTGTGTGTGAGAATCATCCATGTTGTTGAGTATAACTGTAGTTTGCTCATTTTCATTGCTGTATAGTATTGTTATATGAATATATATATATATATATATATAGAAGGTTGGGCATTCCTACTTCCGTAGTGATACTGCCTCGGAAACCCAAGGAGGGGTCGCTATGAGTCGGGGCCGACTCGATGGCAAACAACAACATATGTATGTATATATGCATATATGTGTGTGTATATATATGTATATATGTGTTTGTATATAAAGCAAACAAACCCATTTCCATTGAGTCAATTCTGATTCATAAAGACCCTATGAATACAGCAGCATTTATTTATCTATTTTATTGTTGATGGACATTTGTATTATTTCCAGTTTGGATCCGTTATGAATAAAGCTGCTATAAACATTCTTAAGCAACTCTTTTTATAAAAAAAAAACAAAAACAGCTTTTTTGAGTTATAATTGCTATGCAATTAACTATACATATTTAAAGTGTACAATTTGATATATTTTGACACACACATTCACAAATACACACACACTCATACATGAAACCATCACTCAAAGAAGACAGAGTCATAGTCCCCCAAAATTTCTTTGGTGTATGTAATTTCTCTCTCCTATCCTCCAAACCCCCACTTCTGTCTCTGGGCATCCACTGATTTACTTTCTCTCTTTATATACTAGTTTGGATTGTCTAGAGATATTTTTTGTCCCCAAATGAAACTATACAGACAGAGTATACAGATGTTCTTGTCTGCATTCTTTCACTCAGCATAATTATTTTGAGATGTATCCCTATTGATGTGTGTATCAATGGTTCGTTCCATTTTACTGCTGAGTAATATTCCATTGTATGAATGTACCACAGTTTATCCATTCAAGTGGGTTGTTTATAGTTTTTGGCTATTATAAATAAAAAAAACTAAACCCACTGCCATCAAGTCAATTCTAACTTACAGTGACCCTAGGAACAGGACAGAGTAGAACTGCCCCATCGGGTTTCCGAGGTTGTAAATCTTTATGGAAGCAGACCACCTCATCCATCAGAGCAGCTGGTAGGTATGAACGACTGACCTTTTGGTTAGCAGCCAAATACATCAACCACTGTGCCACTAGAACTCCCTATTACAAATAAAGCTGCTATAAATATTAGTTCAGAACAAATGCTTTCACTTCTCTTGGGTATATATGTAGGAGTGAAATGGCTGGGCCATATAATTGATATACGTTGAAATTTTTAAGGAACTGTTAATTTGGCTTCCAAGTGGTCGTACTGTTTTACATTCCCTCTAGCAATGTATGAGAGTTACTCTATTTCCTCACCAACGCTTGGTATCGTTAGTTTTCCTAATTTTAGACATTCTAATAGGTGTGTGCACTGGGATTTTAATTTACATTTCTTTAATGACTAATGATGGTGGGCAAATTTTCATGTTTTTTGGTGAACATATAGACATGTTTTTATTTGGAATATGCCTAGGAGAATAATTACTTGGCCGTAAGAGACATGATTAAATTTATGTTATCAAAGGGGTGCCCCTCATAATTGTTCACAGGGAAGTCACATAGAAGATTGTAGTTTATATCACTTTCTTCTAGTCCCTTTCTGTGTACCTTTGCCCAACATCTCAACTAAATTATAAACTCTTGGAAAGCAAAAATAATAGGCATTTACCTTCAGTGCCTCAGACCGAGTCTTATCCCGCTTGGGAAGTGGGAAGAGCTAACCTGCTTTGAAGGACACCTGTCTGTTATGTGTTTCTACATTTGTTATATTATTTACTTTTCTGGCACCTTATGAAGAAAGCTAGTGTCCACTTGTTATAGCTGAAGAACTTATGCTCAGGGAGATGAGCGATTTCTCTAGGTCACAGAAGTTATCATCAGAGGAGATGAAGCTCATAACAAGCCTGTCTGATGTCAAAGTTCACATTCTTTCTATTACACACCTTGCCTTCCTTTGGTCACACTGCTTCTTAGATGCTCACAGAAAGCACATATAAGCGATTGAATAGAAGTACACTTGAGGACCCTGCTGAGAGGCTCTTGTCATGAATTGGGACTGTTTGCTGCACGCTCAGAGGCTCTCCTAGATTCTCCATCCAGTGTCTTATTCTGCACCCTGACCTAGTAGAGCTGGGATAGAATTTTCAACAGTCACATGGATGTTGCACTTGCAACCCTGAAGGGCGCTTCATAAATGCCACTCCCTCTTGTCCAGGTTTGCTTTTGAGTTGTGAGAGCTCTTCTCTGTGTTTGCAGAGCACTTAAACTCCCATACTTACCTTTGTATCCTCCTCCAGAGCCTGGCATCATGCTTCACACATGGCAGATCCATCTGGTATTTTTGTTGTTGTTATTGTAGGTCTTTGTTTTCCCGCTTAGTCTCAGAAAGAACAACATTTGAATATTGACTCTTCACGTATTGGATTGTGGCCCTATGCAAATTACTTAATTTATCTGATATTCTGGTCCCTCATTTGTAAAATTTCAAAAATAGTAGTAACTCCCTCCTAGAAAGGTTGGGCAATCTACTTCCGTAGCGATAACACCTCGGAAACCCAAAGAGGGGTCACTATGATCGGGTCCAACTTGATGGCACATAATAACAACAACAGGATAGTAGTGAAAATTGCATGATGAGTAGGAATTATGTTAACTCCTGTTATGTTTTTGTTATTATTGTTACACGAGGTGATTTCTTTGGAAGATGAGGCAATCTACTTCTGTAGTGATACTGCCTCGGAAACCCAAGGAGGGGTCGCGATGAGTTGGGTCCGACTCAATGGCACATTACAACAACAACAACAACAACAACTCATTGCCTCATCTTCCTTGTCTGTAAAATGGAGGTGATATTAGTTCTACATTGGATTGTTATGAAGGTAAAATGAGTTCATATAATTAGATTTCTTAGAACAGGGCCTTGTAGCATAGTGTCTAAGGCACTTGACTGCTAACTAGAAAGCTGGCAGTTCAAACCCACCAGCCATTCCTTGGAAAGAAGGTTGAGCAATCTACTTCCGTAGTGATACTGCCTCGGAAACCCAAGGAGGGGTCGCTATGAGTCGGGTCCGACTCAACAGCACATAACAACAACAACAACAGGTGGCTTCTAGGAACAGCAATGAGAACTGAGTGGCCAGAGCTGAGTAGCAGGAGATGGGGATCTGAAATACTCCATACAAGAAGAGGATTCACTCTCTCTGTGTGCTGAGGGTAGGGCAGCAACAGTCAGAGAAGAGGCAACTCATTTCCTGGGGGGAGAAGATTTCATTTATTGACAAAAGATCTATGCCCATCTCGGAGGACACCTGTGGGAGCCAGTTCTCATCTGCTCCAAAATTCCCTCCAATGTTTTTATGACTCTAGACATCTCCTCCTGTGAAGCTATGGTTAATAGCTGCTGGTAGAAAATGTTTCCAGGAGCGTATGTAAATGAGATAGCATCTATGCATTATTTAATAAGTAAATCTAGAGCTGGAAATAAATGTGTGTTAAGCCAGGTTGACTCAAACATAATACCTTCAGACATCACCAGACTATACGCTCCCTGAGTGTAGGACCCATATTTGAGACACATTTGTGTCATCTGGAGTCCCTGGGTCGTAGAAACAATTAACAGCTGGTAACCTAAAGGCTGGAGGTTTGAGCCCACTCCAGGTGCTTTGGAAGAAAAGCCTGGCAATCTACTTCCCAAAAATCAGCCATTGAAAACCCTCTGGAGCTCAGTGCTACTCTGATACACATGGGTCACCATGAGTAAGAATTGACTTAAAAGCAACTGGTGTGTGTGTGTGTTTGCGCCACAACAGCTGATATCATTCCTGTAACAACGTGCGTTCTCATAATATGCTTATTGAGAGAAAAATAAAACAACTCTCCAAAAAGATACATTAGGAATTGCAAAGAAAGGGAAAGGAGATTCTCCAGTCCTGATGATGCCACAGCCTGGTTCCAGTGTCAGCCTGCCACAGAAGTAGTGTGGGTCCCTCCTACCTGGACCCAAGGAAAGCTCTCTCGACCTAAAATATATCCACGTCTAATGCTACTGGGCAATAGATTCTACCATTGTGGCTTTAGTCCTCAAGATTTCTCTTCCATTTTTAAAAGTTAACATCCACAGGCACACCAGTTTTGCCCCAATGATCCATGTTCTAGATTCTGGTCCACTATTTTTAGACTGTATAAACTTGCTTATCTCAGAACCTTATTTTCCTCATCTGTAAATTGGAAGATGATATTAATAGCTGCTTCTTGAGGCTGTTTGTAAGATTAAATGGTCCAAAGGATATAAAATAATGAATGTAACAAATGGTAGCTGTTATTTTTTCCACTTCCAAGATAAAGATTTGACATTAGGAGATGTAGTGCCATGTGCCCAAATCTATACCTCCTTCCAGGAATTCAATAAATGTCAGCTGTGGGGCTGCTGTGGGTCAGTTCTAGGCCCCAGGGATATAGCAATGAGTTAAAGAGAGAAGTCCCTGCCTTGTAGGAAGGGAGCGAGATGATAATAAAGTACACAGATGCATCAACAAGACATCAGGTGTGTTAGTGACAGAACTAGGGCCCAAACTCAAGACTCCAGTCTCCAAATCCTATACATTTTTCATTATCCCTGTTAAATAGAAGTCAGACATGATCTCTGCCTGACCATATCCTAGAAAAGTAGTACCTGAATGGAAATACTTCCAAAAAATCAGCCATTGAAATCCCTGTGGAACATAGTTCTGCTCTGACATACAAGGGGTCACCATGAGGCAGAGTTGATCTCACTGGTAACTAGTAGTAGGTAAGTAGTCCTTAGAGCCCCAAGAGAGTTACCTAGAAAATGCTTGGGTTGACCCAGGGAAGGAGAAAGATACTATCTGACTACAGGAATCACAAGGAGCTCTGGTGGCATGGTGCTTAATGCATTTGACTGCTTTCCAGAAGTTTGGCAGTTTGAACCCACCAGCCACTCTGGGAGAAAGATGAGACAATCTGCTTACATAAAGATTGATAGCCTTGGAAACCCTCTTGGGCAGTTCTAGTCTGTTCTATAGGGTTGCTCTGAGTTGGAACCAACTCGATGGCCGTGGGTTTGGTTTGGTATAGGAACCACAGACTAGAAGAAAGATCTGGTGATCTACTTCTGAAAATCAGCCAATGAAAACCCTATGGATCACCACACAATACTGTGTGATAGAGGTCTGGCAGATGAGCCCTCTAGGTTGGAAGGCACTACACAGTAGCTGCAACAATGGACTCAGGCTTACCGACCATCATGAAGTTGGGTGGGACTGGGCAACATTGCATAGATCGCCATGACTTACTGCTAACTCAGCAGCAACTAACAACAATAATAGGAATCAGGGGAGGCTTCTTCAAAGAGGTGGAGCTGAATGGGAATAGGGAGAGGAGGCGCCATCCTGAAAGGAAGTCTGACCAGCAGGGTGTTAAACCCCTTGTCCAGGTAAGCAGGCAAAGATATCTGGGGAGATACCAGTAAATTTACATGGTGGGGAAAGTGGAGAGTGCTTCAAAGAACCCCTTCCTAGGAACACTTGGTGTTGGAATCTTTGAGGCTAGAGGTAAAACTTGGCTAATTCCTAGTTCTCGGAGGAATGGGTCTTCCCCAGGGAGAGGAAAGTAGGGAACTGACTAAGGCAGAATATAAAACTGCCACATTTTCTGCTATTGGACTACATTATCGCCTTTCTTATTTTGCTTTATCATTTTCAGCACCAGGTATTGTTCGTATTTTCGGTGCCCTGATTAATATTTCATTGCAGTGCTTTCGTTTTCGCCTTAAACATGTATTTAGAGCAGATTGCCACATTCCTGGGTAATTTGATTAAATCCAGAGGCCGATTTTCTTTTTTACAAGTCTAACACTTTGATTTTTATGAGGAAAATCAATAGGAAGAAAGGGGTTGCTGAAATAGAAATTTCCTTTATAGCAAAATGTCCAGGAACTCATCTGTTCATTTTTAAATAGGAGAATAGCTCCAGTTGTAAAAATAATCACCCCTTGTGTATACATATATATATAAACGTGGGTCTGTTTAAATTAAAAGAGAACCATATCAAGCCACTTCTTTTCAAGAGTAGTTCTTTGAGAACGTGCCATAGCATCGCTTGTACAAACTGCTGGATGGAAACTATGGCTGAACCTTCCTCGTCTGGGTTTGAATCCCACCTCAGCCATTATAGCAGTGTGCAACCTTGAAGCAATCACTACCCCCTTCCAGGCCTCAGTTTCCGCATCTGCAAACTGAGATGGGTCAGACCCGATGGTCTCTGAGATCCCGTCCACCTTTGGCATCCAGGGTGCTGATGAATGCCAAGCAAAACTTGGCTGCTGGCTGCAAAAGCCAAGGAGAGAGAAGAAGAACATTTTTATTGAGTTCAAAGACAGCACAATGAGAAACAATGAAATTAATTAAAAGAACCACTTTTATTGAGTTAGCAGTGAGTAGACAAACAATGAAATGATTGTTTTTGGAAACCTTTCCAACTTAAGACGAAAACAAACCCGAGACAACAATAAGCCTCCCCTGGCAGCGCAGTCCCTGTGGCAATGGCACGCCTCTGTTTGTGAGGGCTCTTTCTCCCCCATCATTTCCAAGGCAGAGCACTGTCTTCTCCTCCCCAAACTGCCAGACGTTTTACAGACATTTACAGACATTTCCAAGGCAGAGCTCTGGTGGCATAGTGCCTAAGGCATTTGACTTCATGCATGGCTAGAGACTGCACCTTCTAGCTGCCATGGGGCTCCCAGTTCTCATTAAGACTTCAGGGCAGACATGCTGGTATTGGGAATATACACCTTTACATGGACCCAGGGGTGAAGGTGGCTGAGAGAGCAGGCCTACCTTCCATGCTCTCTGCAGAACCCAACAAACTGTTACACAAGACTCCAAATCTGATCATCACACAAGGGCAGAGAACAGTTGCTGTTTGCTAAGCCCTTTCTTGGTGCTAAATTAACCTCCTAAGTTAACCTTTGCATGCACTGTCGCTAACCTGCATCGTTCTGGGAGATCAGATCCACTGTCCCCATTTCACCGATGAGGACACTGAGGCCCAGAGCTGGAAACCTCTGAATTTTCATAGCGCCAGGACAGAACCATGATCCTGGGACAAATAGCAACAGCATTTTCTATTCATGCAGGCCTTTATGCTCTTGAAAGGCCTTTTCCATACGCTGTCTCATCTGATCCTCATGCCATAAGTGCATGTGAGAGCAGCAATGGATCTCAGAAATCAATTCAGCTTTTTACTTTCTAGATAAAGATGCAGAGGTTGAGAAAGAGCCAGGCACTAGCCTTTGAGCCACTTGGGGCAGAGCAAGGTCTAGGAGCTAGGTTGCTTAGGCTCTGCCCAGGGGGACCTCTCCCCTGAGCAGGGCTGCGTCCTCCACGTGACTGCAGGGTGCACTGCAGAGGAACAGTGCTGTCCCTAGAGGATCCTGTCTGAGGGCTGGCATGTCTTGTATTCAGCAAGTCCTTCTCTCTGTGCAAAGTGAAGGTGCTAAAGTGCTGGTGAGATGAGTTTCTCTTAAGTAGGTTAAACACTCCCCCACTCCCCAGCCTCATTGCACTACTCACTTGCTCAGCAGGTTGGCTTCCAAGGTAGTACTCAGGTAGATCACAAGCTTAGCCAGGTGTGAATGACTCTAAACCACAGAAGAATGAGCTCTGAAGTCAGGATGGAGAAGGTGAAGAAGGTACGTGTGTGGATGGACCTCCCTGCATGCCCGCATCCCCCCTACCCTGGCCAGGTTCTCAGCATCAAGGAGGTCATTGAAGGCTCAGCCTGCTAGGAAACAGGCGCTGAAAGCCCAGATCAGAATTTCTGGGAAATGAGGAGTTTCTCTCCCCCACTCCAGCCGTTTCTCTTCTGTCAGAGTCCTAATGAGGTTTTAGTGCCAGGAGGGAAAGCAAATGGAAAGAAAACAGCCCAAAGTTGCTACCAGATCGACAAGTCCTGGGCCGTGCTGTGCTGCAGGCACCACTACCCCTGGGGCCACTGTCTTTGCCCACACTCTCCCTAAAAGAAGGGAAAGGGAAGGTTCTGTGAACTCTAAAGAGGGGAATTCTCCAGGATCCATTTGTGCCTGCATTGGGTGTGTGGGTGTGTGTGGGGGTGTGTCAGGAATTAACCCTTTCTGCCTCATTAGTGGCTAAGTAGTGCCGAGATTCACAGCAAGTGCTGGGGATGGGAAGGATTAGGGCTGTTTCTGGAAGGGGAGTCTTTGGCAGGTAGCTCCTCAGTGAAGCCAGGGAAACAGCAGCGGGTGCTGGGCAGCCCCTTCTGACTGGGTTTCCCTCCTTGGTGCTTCAGGTTTTTTACACACTGGGTCTGGGGCCTCAGAAGCCCCTCTCTAAAACCTCTGAAGAACTGGCTGATTTATGAATTAAGAATCAGACAGGCCTGGATTCAAATCCTGCCTCTACAAAGTAGATTAGTCACCCTTTGTGATTACGCTCCCTCTTTCTTAGTTTTGTCCTTGGTGGCACAGATTTTGCTCAACTAATATAAAGATTAGTTCAAACCCATCCACCAGATGGGAAATGATGAAATTGCAACGTTGGTAAAGATGTGAGCTAGAATGTGTGCAGGAGCCCTGGTGGTGCCACTGTTAAGCACTTGGCTGCTAACTTTAAAGGTTGGCGGTTCGAGCCCATCCACTGACTCTGCAGGAGAAAGACCGGGCCATCTGCTTCTGTAAAGTGTACAGCCAAGAAAACCCTATGGGGCAGCTCTACTCTGTAACACAGGAAGTCGCCTGACTTGACTCCCATGGATTTGCTTTTTGCTTTTTCTTAGTTTCATTATCTGTGGAGTGAGGATAATGACACCTGCCTCAGGGCTTTTCTGGGTGTTAAATGAGGTAACATCTATATGTTACAAGGATAAAATAAACTATATTAAATTATTGTTTTTCAGTATTCCATCCTCCCTGTTGGAAACCCAAGGAGGGGTGACTCGACAGCAGTGGGTGGGTTGTCTCCAAGTGGCCTGAAGCTGTAGATCCTTCCTCCAAAGTGCTATATGTTGTTTGTTGTTTTTATGTGCCATGAGTCAGTCCTGACTCATAGCGACCCCTCCTTGGGTTTCCGAGGCAGTATCACTGCGGAAGTAGATTGCCCCATCTTCCTTCCGAGGAGTGGCTGGTGGGTTTGAACCGCCAGCCTTCTGGTTAGCAGTCAAGTGCCTTAGCCACTATGCTATCAGAGCTCCCAAAGTGCTATATGCTCAACTATAATTCTAGCTGCTAACATCCCAGGGGGGAGCTCTGGTGGCATAGTGCCTAAGGCATTTGACTGCTAACCAGAAGGCTGGCAGTTCAAACCCACCAGCTACTCCTCAGAAGGAAGGTTGGGCAATCTATCCGTAGAGACATCACCTCGGAAACCCAAGGAGGGGCCGCTAAGAGTCAAATTGACTTGATGGCAGTGAGTTTGGTTTTGGAATATCCCAGGGCTCTCATCACAGGTTAAAGGAAAGGAGAGAGAGGGCAGGGCTAGCAGGGGTTTCAAGGCAGGAAGAGTATCCTCTCTCAGGTGGACATAGGCCCATAGCTTCAGAAAGACTTGCTCAGCGACTGGCAGAAACCAGCTCCGGCCTGGGGGCAGGGATTCCAGAACCCAGCCATAGAGGAAAGAGACTGGCAGGAAATAGATTAGGGGGCAGGATCTGGTTCTAGTGGGCAGGATTCCAGGGCAGGATACAGACAAGTAGATGCCAGATGCTAATCTAGAGCAGAGGCCTTATAGATTAGTAACTGGTGACATACTAGTCACACATGAGGTAGAAATTTTATAGAGAGGTTGAAATCTAGTATTTATACAAGAGTGCAAGCCTCTAGGGGATGGTATGGGAACAATGGTGAAGGGGTGATAGCAATGGTGGTGGTAGTGATGGTTTGTGGGTGATGGTGGTGGTGGGGTGATGATAAAGAGAGTAGTGTGCAATAGAGAGGGTGGTGGTAGTGTTAATATAGTGGAGGGATGGTGGCGGTAATGCGGGGGAGTGGTTCAGGTGATGATGATAGTGGTAAAGGCAATAGTAGACCCATCCATTGCCACTGAGTTGATTCCAACTCATAGTGACCCTATAATACAGAGTGGAACTGCCCCATAGGGTTCCCAAAGCTGCAAATCTTGACAGAAGCATACTGCCTCATCTTTCTCCCATGGAGCGACTGGCCTTTTGATTAGCAGCCGATGTTTTAACCACTGCACCAACAGAGCTCCTTGTCAGTAATATGGGGTGATAGTAATTTAGTGATGCTGGTATTAGTAGCAGAGTAATGGTAATTGTATTCATTTTCTATTGCTACGTAATTACCACAAAGTTAGTGACTTAAACCATAACACACTTAGTATGTCATGTTTTCTGTAGGTCACACGTCCAGGTGGGTTCCACTGGGTCCTCTGGTAAAGGTCTCACAATGCTGAGACCAAGGTGTCAGCAAGGCTGCACTCCTTACTGGAGGTTCTAGGAAAGAATTTGTTTCCAGACTCATTCAGGTGCTGGTCAAATTCATTCCTTATAGTTATAGGACTGGGGTCCTCATTTCCTTGCTGCTGGGTCTATCTTTGCTCATAGAGGCTTCCTGCATTCCTTATCCTGCTTTCCATACGGCCCCTCCAGAAGGGGCCCATGGAGGCCCTCTCACATTTCGAATCTCTCTGACTTCTGCTGCATCTCTCTGACTCCACCTGGAGAAAGTTCCCTGCTTTCAAGAGTTCAAGTGATTAGGTTAGACCCACATTGAGAACCCAGAATACTCTCTCTATTTTAAGGTCTGTAATCTTAATTAGAAATGAGTCCTGGTGATGCAATGAGTAAAGTGCTCAGCTACTAACTGAAAGTTTTGTGGTTCAAACCTACTAGCCGTTCTGTTAGAGAGAGAGGTGACAGTAGGCTTTTGTAAAAATTTACAGCTTTGGCAACCGTATGGGCAGTTCCACTCTGTCCTTAAAAGGTTGCTATGAGTCAGGATGGACTCGAGGCCAGTGGGTTTGTTTCTGGAGGGTTTTTACGGGGTGGGTAGTGGCATTGGTGGTTCAGTGGCATAATTTTCACTTTCCAGCATTGTTTGATTTCTGGCCAATGCACCTGATGTGTAGTGACTGCTCATCTGACTGTAGAGGCTTATGTGTTGCTCTGATGCTGAATAGGTTTCAGCAGAGCTTCCAGACTAAGACAGACCAGGAAGAAAGGCCTGGTGACCTACTTCAAAAATCAAAAACTCTGTGGTTCACAATGGTCCGATCTGCCACCAGTCATGAAAATGGCATAGGCCTGGGCAGTCTTTCATTCAGTTCTGCATGAGCTTGCCATGACTGGGGCCAATTTGACAGCAGCTAACAATAGTGACAACCTTAATTACATTTGCAAAATCCCCTTCTCCATGTAATATATTCTCAGGTTCTAGAAATTAGGGCGTGAGCATCTTTGGGTGGTATTCTGCCTACTGCGCTAATGATGGTATGATGGTAGAGGGGTGATTGTGGCATGGTGCTGATGGCATTGATGGTGATGTTGGCAAGGTGGTCCAGTAGGCCCTAACAAAGGCATTCTTGCCCCACTACCAGATTGGGTTCTCATTGGTTCAGGGACTAGGCGTGACTGAGCCTGCAGGTGGCACAGCATGAGAGGATGCCACTGGCTAGTGGAGCCTAGGCCGCAGGTTATGGAGAAGAGAAACAGCCCCGCACCTTGACTTCCTATGGTTGCTTATTACCCTTCTCTCTGTGCACATCTGTCCCTCTCTCTCCTAAACTATTCTCTACATTTTTGAGGGCAGAAATGTCCTCACCATTCTTGTCTCATGGCTTTCTGCCTGGAACTGGGAGAAGAGAGTGGGGGAGTTATAGTTGTTGGGTCTACTATGGGTCAGGCATTTGTATATTTATTATTTGTATATTTATTATCTGTATATTTATTATCTATAGGTGTGCATCAGGATGCCTATTTTATATATAAGGAAACTGAGGCACAGATAGGTTACATAACTCCTACAGTGGACGTCTCTAGCAAGCTGCAGAGCTAAGGGTTTTATTCTGCGGCAGTGTGCTGGCTTCCATGATGGAGGCTCAGTAAAGCCCTGTTGACCAACAGACTGATGGAGAATGTGAAGGGGTGACAAAGAGAGGGCCTCAGGTGCTTGCCCATGTCAGAAATTCCTATAGTCCTGATCCACGGCTCTGAGGTGGAGTGAAGGTGGTGGGTAGCTACAAGATAGCTCAGTTCCTCCAAGACTGAAACTGTCAGGCAAGTGTTTGTTGCAGCCAGTTCCAGGTAGGTTTGCTGTGGGTTTAATAGATGAAACAAATACCACGTTTGGCTGTGGGTCCTGAGAGATCAGTCAGTGTTATTTCTGCAGAAGGCTGTGTGTGTGACCCAGCCTCTGGCAGCCACCACTGCCACTCACCCGATGTCATGCTCAGCAGCTGATCACTCCCCAGTCTCCTGCCATCCCTTTCCTCCTCTCTTCTCTGCAGGTCCCAGCCCAGCTCACACATCCCAGTGCTCCCCACCACCCCTACATCACACCTTCAGACAATGCACAGGCCCCTTCATGTCATAGGTAAAAGGTACCTTGGAAACCATGTTTTCAGTAAGTGGTTTAAAATTTGTATGAAGTCAACCACTTGGAGGGGGAATCTATGTAGGAGATCCTGGATAGAGAGGGAGAAAAATGTGGAACAAAACTCAAAATCACTTGGAAAAAAAAGGGGGACCAGGTTTGCTGATCTGATAGAGCCTGGTGGAACCATTGAGACTATGGCCCCTAGCTGCCCTTTAGGTCTGGAATTGAATCCACACCTGTGGCTTCCAGCTAAACAAAAGATAGGCATAAGAGTTGAACATTTACCTGAGGTAAATACATTCCTTGGAGAGAACACTCGTGGGAGAAGGAAGGGCTGCTTATACACAGGAAGACAGCTCAGTTAGCAGGAGTGCATGGGGGGATGGACACAGGGAAGAGGTAACTATCTGGAGAAAGTGGGAGGGGAGCTGTTGCTTTTGGGGTAAATTGTAGTCAATGTCATGAGACAAAGTATATGTGAACTGCTGGAAGGTGAATTTGCTTTGTAAATTTTCACCCAAATCACAATTAATAATAATAATAATAATAAATTTAAAAAAATTGTATGAATATTTTTTCAGACTAGAATCTTTGTTTTGAAAGATATCCCAATATACCATCATGATAATGGCTGAAAGAAAACCATTGAATTATACACTTTAAATGAGTGAACTGTATGGTATATGAATTATATCTCAATAAAGCTGTTTTGTTTTGTTTTGTTATTTTAAGACATTCCAGCACATGGGAAGTTGAAATGGGAGTTGCTTTGATTGGCTCAGAGAGGGCCCAAGCTTGCCTCCCACTTCCCCACTGAGGCACCTGGGTTGAATTGCCCCTCATTTTATTATTAAGGAAATTGAGACCCAGAGGTGGAAGATATGTTGCCCAAGGTCATACTCAGATAAAGACTGAGCCTGGACTTTACTTGACTCCTGGTCCTGTCCTCTCTCGCAAGTCAAGTGACTTCCCTGACAAGGAAGGGAGGAGCCCTGTGTACATTTGAATTCGTGAAGAAACCCCAGTAAGGAGAGGAGGTAAAAGAGATCCAATGTTAAGAACTCAAGGCCTTAGGGATTTCTCAAAGGTTGCTCCATAGAGCCCAGAATTCCTCTGAGCATGGTCAGGATTCTGTGCAATTTGGGTGGGAGAAGGACAGCAGTTGATGAGTCCTATGGAAGCTACATCCACATGACCTCATCCGTCACAAAGCCTAGTTCAGCTGTACTCCTGACCATGAATCCAGGGCAGTGACCCTCAAGGAATGAGTGAACTGCAACTGATGACATCTGAAGGTCTGGGATGCCAGAGGGAGTGAAGCCACTCATTGATTTATTTGTACATTCAGTCATTTTCATTCATTTTTTTCAACACGTATTTATTGAGTTGGATCTACTATGTCCCAGGAACTGGAACAAAGAAAGGTGGATGTACTGGTAGCTTTACTCTTCAAATAATGACTTTGATCATGCAAATTGCAATTATGCTGTTAACATGAATGTGATAGATTAAATATGGCCACAATTTTTTTTTACAGCTCCTCCCATCAAAAAGTGAGGTCTATTTCCCACCCCTTGAACTTGGACCGACTTTGTGGCTTGCCTTGACCAAATAGCATGTGGCAGAAATAAACACTATGCACACTTTGGAATCTAGGCCTCAAGAGTCCTTACAGCTTCTATTTCATCCTTTTGGAATCTGGAGACCACATCGTGCAGAAGCCTGGGATGAAAGACCACAAAGAGAGAGGCCCAGCTGTCCCAGCTGAGCCCAGAAAACCTGCCAGTGGAATGCCACTGTCTGAGGGACCCTAGGCTAGAACTACCTAGCCAGCCCACAGGAATGCAAGAAATAATAACCCATTGTTGTATAAAGCTACTGTGTTTGGAGATGGTTTGGAACACAACAATAGATAACCAAAACCATGAGGTACGTTTTAGGTTTTCCTTTTATTCCGGTTAACAAAAATGTTCAACTTCCAGATAATTATCTTAGGCCCGGTAAATTTAGAAAAGCACTTATATATTTTATCCTTCCGTGATCCATCCTTGCACTTATTTAAAAGTAATATATAGACATGGTACAAAATATTCAAACACTGCAGGAAAATAAAAGCAAAAGTCAAAGTCGTCTTCCATGCCCGGATCCCTAATCCATTTTCTCTAAAGTAAACACTGTAACAATATCTATGGATCTTCCCTGCAAAGACAGGTTATAGGTACAATGGCCTATCTACAGCTATACCAATGTCTATAACTATTTCCTTTCTTATTTACAGCTACTGAATTATATACTATACTTTGTTGTTTACACTTCTTGAATATGCATATAAGCATATCTTTGTATAATTTTGCTTATATATCCACAGCTATTGCACACATATTCCAGATCAAAGAGTCTGTGCATTTTATATTCTGATAGTACATTTTTTATGACCTTTGTAACAATATCTGTATCTATATGTATTATCCCACTGGAGCCTCATAGTAGTCATGTGAGTTGATTACATGTCCATTTAACAGAAGGAGAAACTGAGTCTTGGAGAGGTTGAACATGTGTCCAAGATTCCACAACTAGTGAAAAAACAACAAAAAAAAATTAGCATAAACACATTACTTTTCCCCAGGGACCTGAGAAGTTGTCAAAGCTAAAACCTAAGATATGTTGTTGTTGTTGTTGTTATGTGCCGTCAAGTTGGACCCGACTCATAGCGACCCCTCCTTGGGTTTCCGAGGTGGTATCACTATGGAAGTAGATTGACCAACCTTCCTTCTGAGGAGTGGCTGGTGGATTTGAACCCTCAGCCTTCTGGTTAGCAGTCAAGTGCTTTAGGCACTACACTACCAGAGCTCCCAAGATACTCAGAAAATATCATAAATAAAATACAGAATTGTAGTAGTCTCATTCATCTACTTCTTGGTGATCTGTCTAAACCCTGATTTTTCATTTACCCAGACATGGTAAAGGATGTAATTCCAGTGCATCCTGGGAGCGAGGAGGGTAGTAGTGGCGGGCTCTGAGAGGTGGAGAAAGGCTGCCCCATGGGGAGAGCTCTGCCTTTAGGATATGTGAAGCTGAGCTGAGCCAGGTGCTGGTCTGGCAGGTGGTATACCAGTGGGATCAGACTTAATGCCCCTGGGCCTGGACTGAGCTACGTGAACCTTGCTCCCTTTGAAAGATGTAGATCTTGCAGGTTGGCCTGAGACCATCACAGGGAGACTTGTTGTTGTTGTTAGGTGCCATTGAGTCATCTCTGACTCATAGCGACCCAGTGGACAATAGAATGAAACCCTGCCCAGTCCTGTGCCAACCTCCTGATCCCGACTATGCCTGAGCCCATCGTTGCAGCCACTGTGTTGTTGAGGGCCTTCCCCTTTTTCACTGACCCTCTACTTTACCAAGTTTGATATCCTTCTCCAGAGAATGGTCCCTTCTGACAACATGACCAATGTAGATGAGATGAAGTCTGGCCATTCTCGCTTCCACGGAGGATTCCAGTACAGGGAGACTTGGATTGTGGTAAAGTTTTAAACTATAATCTCTGCCCTGGCCCCTTAGAAGTCAGAACCTCTGTGCCACCCCAAATTGCAGCCCCAAATTTAACCAGGTGAAGAGTAGGGGTATTATTTCCAGAGGGATGAAGGTGGTAGGGCATGGGGATATAGGAAACAAATACCTATGAGTACCTACTATGTGCCAAGGATTCTACGTGCACTGTACCCTATAAGCCTTCCAACAAACATGAGGCATTGTTACCATAGTCATTTCAGAGATTAAAGATGCTGAGGCTCAAAATCCCAGTTTTCAGACTTGAGTCAAGCTCTGGACCAAATTGGCAGCTACAGCATCTGAAACTCTGTGCCTGGAGGTGCTTAACTCCTGCCTTTCTGTGGTCATCGTGCTTAGGAGGAGAATGGGACTCAGCCTGCATGTGGGTGCAAAAAGGGCATAGAGGCAGCATTGCCTGAGTGCCTTATCTTCACAAGCTAGATCAATATCTGTAACTATTTCCTTTCTTATTTACAGCAACTGTATTATAGTCTATACACTGTTCTGCACTTTTTTTTCCCCCTACATGATGATGTATCTTAAACATCTTTCTATCATCCATAGGCTGATTCCTATGAGGTAGAGGTCAGACATGCCACCACCCTCCAACAAGTTTACCAATTCTGACACCAACTCTCCCTCCCATGGCACTCTCTACTTCTCTGCTGGGTTAGGTAATTTGTTGCAATGGCCACACAGAACTCACAGACAATACTCATAGTTATGTGTTTTATTAGGGAATTAATAGGTTACAATTCAGGATCAGGAACAACTCAGGATACAGCTCTGTGATGAGGACGGCCTCTTCTCGGCAGTATCTCTCTCTGGCCTTCAGACTCTTGTCTCTGTAGCCCCTTGACCTCTGTCTGCTTGGACAAGTGTTACAAAGCTCTTTTAGCTCTGCCAGTAATTACCTAGAAGCACCCTACTCTGCCAGTAAGCTTCAGGCCAACGGTACTCAGCTTTCACTCTCCATGGACCTAGAAGCCCCCTGTGCTGTCTCCTGCTGGGTCTGGTGCTGGGTCTGCTGCTGCTGCTCCTTACCATCCCAGCCAAATGTCACAGCTCTCCTAGGTATAAAACAGAATATAGATGCCAAAAACATACATGAAAATGTTCATACCTATATTATTTGTATTGTATTTATATATAATAAACATATATTAATTGCATATAAATACTACACACACACACACACACACACACACACACACATATATATATATATATATATACACACACACACACAAACAATATAAAATATATCTAGAGACCATTCTCTGGAGAAGGATATCAAGCTTGGTAAAGTAGATAATATTTATACATATTATATTTCTATTCCAAGGTGGAAACTACTCAAGAGGCTATCAACACTAGAATAAACTAAAAAACTATGGTATTATCATAGAATAGAATACTATGCAGCCATGAGAATTAAAAAACTACAACTTTATGCAAAGATACGGGTGAATCTCATTAACTTAGTAATGACAGAAAGATGCCAGACACTGAAGAGTACATACTGTAGAATTCTATTTATACAAAATAAAGAATGGTCAAAATTAATCTATGCTGTTAGAAGGTTGAGAAACTTCAGTTCAGGGATCTTGGGTCGAAAGACATGCTCCATTTCTGGTTCTACTTTCTTGATGGTAATGAAATCACACCACTCCACCCCTTTCTGCCTCTGGGGTGTCTCATTTGAAGCCTAGTGGGATGGCAAAACTGTCCAATACTCACATTAAGGTTCCATACACCTTATACTTGATGTATCCAATCCCCTTGGTGGTCCACAAGAACTTTATATTTGCATCGTGCCACCCAGTTATTTGATGGGAGTTACAAAGACCATGGTTAGAAGAACCGTACCAAGCAATTCACTGCACCAAAGTGGGTGTCTTTGGGCTGAACCTGGAAGCTAGCCATAGGCTAAGTAAACCAGCCTATGTTCAAGGCATCCTTCCTTTCTGTTCCTGTTGCCCTGGATTCTACTCAGAGAAGTTATGTGGCCCACCCAGTGCCTCCAGCTCCTGGAGGTGGAGGCCAAAATTGGATCCAGAGCCCAGAAACTCTCCACCAGGTGGGAAAGCAGGGTTGTACAATGGTTAGTGCACAGGCTCTGACCAGATGAACTGGGGCTTTGCCATTTAATAGCCATGTGTGACCTTGGTCAAATTAACCTCTCTGTGTCTTGCTTTCCTCATCTGTAAAAAAAGGGGGATAATAATAGCACTTACATTGGGTTATTGAAAGCCTTAAAGAATTCAATTCATATAATGGAATTAAAACAGTGCCTGACATATAGTAACACTGAGAAAGCAAACCAGTTGCCATCAAGCTGATTTGGACTCATAGCAATCCCATGAATTGCAGAGTAGAACCGCACTCATGGGTTTTCATAGCTGTGAACTTTTAGAAGCAGAGAACCAGGCCTTTCTTCCAAGGTGCCTCTGGGTGAGTTTGAACAGCCAACACTTAGGTTAGTAACTGGAGCTCTTAACCATTTGCTCCACCCAGAGCCTCTTGGCACATAGTTAGCAGCTGATAAATGGAAATTTCTTTCATATCTCCACCAAGCTGTCTTAATGTGCTAGGAAGGAGCTACAACAAGCTCAGGGAGAGGAGAAGGGGAAGTTGGTCCTCCCCTCTGGGGTAGTGACTGTTTCCAGGTCTTGTAGCTGGTGAGATGGGCATTCTATATGCTTTGCACCTGCACAAGGTACCTTCTGGTAACAAGGTATTCATTACCTCTTACTCATCAGGGCCAAGTGCTGAGGGCTACAAGATAGAGAGCCAGAGCCCCTCTCACCTGAGGCAGGAGAGTGCTCACTCACCTCTGGGGTGGAGGTAAGACAAGAAAAGCAGCTGAAGAGAAGATATGGAAGCATTATTTCTGCTCCACTTGCTCTGACGTGGGGTAGGGAAATAAGCACAGACGTCGCAGTCAGAAACCTCTTCAAATCCTGACTGTGTCCCCTTTATCAGTGTGGCCTTGGCAAGTGCCTTAAGCTCCTGAAGCCTCAGCTTCCTCTTCTGAGTCTACATCTTCCATAAAGGCATCCATGCAGCACGACTGCCACAGAACAGGCCCTCGGTGCCTTCTCTTCCTTGACTCCTAACCCCAGAACTGCATTCTTCTTGCCTCAGTTTGGTTTTTCCTTCATTCATAACCTCCTTGTTGTACATCTACTATGTACCAGGCACTGTGCTGGGCACTGGAAATCAAGGGATGGTTAAAAACATAGCTGGACACCAGTGTTCACATCAGCATTATTCAAAATAGCCAAAATGTGGAAACAACCCAAGTGTCCATCAACAGATGAATAGATCAACAATTGATTATATCCACACAATTGATTATTAAGGAGCTCTGGGGGTATAGTAGATAAGGCATTTTACTGCTAACCAGAAGGCTGGTGGTTCAAACCCACCAGCCACTCCTTGGGAGGAAGATTGGGCAATCTACTTCCTTTGAGATACTACCTTGGAGACCCAAGGAGGAGTCACTATGAGTCAAATTGACTCGATGGCAGTGAGTTTGGTTTTGAGTTTTGGTGCCATAGTGGATAAGGCATTTGGCTGCTAACCAGAAGGTCAGCGGTTCAAACCCACCAGCCTATCCAAGGAAGGAAGATCTATACAATTATTAGTCCTTTATAAAAAGGAATGAAGTCCTGGTACATACTACAATGTGGATGAACATTGAAAATATTATGCTAAGTTAAAGAAGCCAAAAGGACAGCTATTGTATAATTCCACTTATATGAAATGTCTAAAATAGGCAAATTCATAGAAATAGAAAGTAGATTAGAGGTTACCAAGAATTGGAGGGGGGGAATGGGCAGCTCTTGTTTAATGGGTATAGGGTTTCTGTTTGGAGTTGAAACATTTTGGAAATAGAAAGAGATGATGGTCATACAACATGGTGAATGTAATTAATGTTGCTGAATGGTACATTTAAAGATGGTTGAAATGGCAAATTTGATGTTATATATATTTTACCACAATAAAATTAAAAAAAAAAAAAAAGGCACAGTCTTGCCCCTCAGGAGTCTTACTGATGTTGGACTATAACTGCAAGTGTGATGATTTACAAAAGGAGATTATCAGGAGACAGAAACCACAGGGACACATCTGGGCCCTGCGGCTGCCCCAGGAAAGGCAGCTGAAGCCTGCTATAGGGTCCTTTCCTTGAAGAGGACGTTAAAGAAATGAACCTGGAGGGGCAGAGCCTTCTGGCTGGACCATCTTGTTCTAGCTGATTCCTCAGGCCAGTCCCTCCACCCCCCCATCCCAGCAGTATTTTCTCTCAGCTCCCTGTTGACATGGAGACCCCTCTGAGAAGCTTTCCCCTGGTACCCCACCCTGAAATTGGCTGCCACTTGACCCAGTCTGTCCCTCCTCTCCTTGCCTGGAGCTCTCAAGCACATCTGATTCCATAGAAGTCAATTGTGTCCCTCTCCATCAAGACCCCCACCCCAGGAGCTTTGAGCCGGGCCACATTATCTGCTGTTTCACGGAGATTGTTTATCCCACTTCCTGACTTAAAGCAGGGATGGGGGCTGCCTCCTGGGATCTGCCAGAGCCAGGTGGAGAAAGCCAAGGGGAGAACATTGCCCTGGGAAAATGATGCTTTCAGTTGTCATGGCAACAGTTGCTAAGTGTCACCAGGAACCTACATGAGAGGCTAACCCTCTCAGGAAAAAGGCAGGGCTTAGAGTGGGACCTGAACTCCTTCCCAGGGATGAGTTAGTCTGCCTTACTCATTCACTCATTCATAAATTCATTTATTCATTCATTCTGTAAACATTTGTCTAACACCTTCTATATACTGGGGATTCAAAGATAAATAAAGCAGTCTCAGTCTAGAAGGAGCTCTATCTAGTGGGGGAAGAAAATGCAAATATCAGGTGAAATTGGACTGCATAGAGACTCTTTCGAAAGTGCACACAGGGTATGATGAGACCAGGGAAGGGACATTGGCCCTGCCTGGAAGGTGGGAGGAGCTCCTCAAGCAAAGTTCCCTACAGGGGATGATACTGGTGCTGAGTATTTAAGGAAGGCCAACACCCAGAGGGACACTGTCTAGCTTCTGGAAATACTTGGGCAAGTGCTGAAGATGCAAAGTGGAGTGGGAACATTGGGGTGAAACTAGTCAGGAGGGTCCATGGGGAGTGGTAAGAAAGAAGGCTGAAAAGTTAAGTGAGTGGATTATGAAGAACTTTTTCCTGAGTCTAAGACTCAGACTTTCTCCTTCAGCTGACAAGGAGCTGTGGTGGCGATGAAAGCATAGGAATGGCATGGGACAAGTGGAGGCAGAGAGACATCACTGTACACCTGTGTGGTCTTAGTCAGGGTTCTCTAGAGAAACAGAACCATATAGCTATATGTGTAGGTACAGGTGTAGTCTATCCAAGTTGAATCATGAAATTAACCATCACAGTGTGGTTCATGGTGGATCTTTGAGGCCGAAAGCGTTTGTCAGCAAAATATTCACATTTCTGTGACCACTTGAATGTAGTGGGTTGAAGGAAAGAAATAAGGAAGTCTTTGCTGACTTCCAGACTCCTGACTGGGGGCCATGCCGGAATGGTGATGTAAATGACCAAAACAAGGGGAGAGGGGGAGGGGAGTTGTGACAGAGCAGAGGGAGGTGACAAGTTCAGTTGGACACACAGTGGTGTCTGCAGGATATCTGGGTGGAGATTATAGAAGACAATGTGTTCTGTCTGGGATGGTAGAGGGGGACACAGGGGGGCCGAGGGCTGAGGACCTCGGGAAAGGAAAGCATTTAGAGGGTAAAGTGATGACGCTAGAGAGGACCCAGAAAAGGGTTGGAGTGAACTACGAAGGACACTTTGGAGGGAGAGAGGGAGAGAGGGAGAGAGAAAGGAAGTTACCAGGTCAGATGCTACAGAAAAGGCTAGTCACATGAGCACTAAAAGGAGTGTCTTCAATTTGGCGTTTGACTGCTAACCAGAAGTCTGGCGGTTCAGACCCACCAGCCACTCCTCGGAAGAAGATTGGGCAATCTACTTCTGTAGTGATACCACCTCGGAAACCCAAGGAGGGGTCGCTATGAATCGGATCTGACTTGATGGCAGTGAGTTTGGTTCGGTTTTGGTTTCAATTCGGCAGTTAGAGAGCCCCTGGGTGACTTTGCTGGAGAGGTTTCCATGGAGTGGAGGAGGTAGAGTTCAGACACAGTGGCTGAGTCACATTCAAGTAGCTTATCAGTGAAAGGAAAGAGAACTGGTCTGAGGAGGCATCATGGGATCAACTGTTTCTGGTATGTGGTAAACTCGAATACGTTTGTGAGGACTGAGAAAAAACATTGGAATGGGAAGTTTGAAAACACAGGGCTATGGGTGGGGCGTGAAGTGGTGGGTGTTGCTAATAACCCAGCGCCGTAGCTGTGGAGTTCCACAGAAGATAGTACAGTTCTTGCTTTGGGAGGGATCTGGGGCATAGGTAGAGAGGGAGATATGGGAGCAGGTATGAAGAGATGATTGGATGAAAACAGGTCTAGGTGTGTGTGTGTGATTCTGTGTGTGTTTGATGTGTGTATCAGTGGGTGTATCTGAATGTGTATCTATGAGCATATCTGTGTGTGCTTTGTGTGTGTGTATTTATATTTGTGTGTGTGTGTGTCTATGAGTGTGACTATCACTGTGTGACTGTGTATGCGTCTATGTATGTCTATGTATATCTATGTGTGTATATTTATCTATGTATCTGCATGTGAGTGTGTATGTCTGTGTCTATTTCTGGGTGTCTGTGTGTGTCTGTATATGTGTCTCTGTGTATGTGTTGGAATGAGGTTGTAGAGCATGTGTCAGAGCTAAAAAGACCCTGAGACATCACTCCAGTTGTTCAGAAGAAGGAACCAGCCCCTGAGACATGGAGGCTAAGCTGTGGGCTCTAACCTCAAAAATCTCAGGCAGCAGAAAACAGAATTATATGAACCCTGGTCTCCAGATGAATTTTGAACGTCCTGAACTCCCAGGGTAGGGCCAGATGGCAGAGGTCTCTTCAGGGAGGAAGGCCACAAGAGGCCTTGGGACTTATTGGCATTGCAGAGGCTATATTTTTTTTTTTTTTTTCCTCCCAGAACTGATTTGGGTTATGTAAAATTTACCCCCTAGCCTAAGGCACTTGACTGCTAACCAGAAGGCTGGCAGTTCAACCCCACCAGCCGCTCCTTGGAAGGAAGGTTGGGCAATCTATTTCCATAGTGACACCACCTCAGAAACCCAAGGAGGGGTCGCAATGAGTCGGGTCTGACTTGATAGCACATAACAACAACAGCAGCAGTCTGATCTCAGAGGCCTAGTCCCAGATGGACCAATGTCATCTGGGATTTAACTCTCATTTGACCTTGGGCCCTGGTGGGAGGAATGACCGACCAGGGTCCCCAGAGCCCCAGCAGCTGAGGGTTAACTGAACCCCTGCCCAGCAGCCACAGGAAGGAATCGGCTCCTTGGCGCCTTCCTCTGAAATGTTACTGCTCAAAGCTCTCGTTCACACAGCAAGTTGGAGCGGTCAATGCTGCTGCTATAGCTGAATTTCATTTCCACTTGGATGTTTCATTTTGCCATCTAATTTGGGACAAATCAAGGTGATTTATAGGGAACCAGCCTGCATTTGGTCTGACATTCTCATCCAAAATGTTAGTCCTTTCACATACCCCTCCCTCAAACCTGACCTCACTCAATGGATGGCCATGGGCTCAGATATCTGGTTTGTTGCTGTTGTTGTTATGTGCCGTGAAGTCGGACCTGACTCATAGCAACCCCTCCTTAGGTTTCCGAGGCAATATGGAAGTAGATTGCCCAACCTTCCTTCCGAGATGTCTGGTTAAGGGGTCTAGAAACCCTTGTCTATCTCCAGACCCAGATGCAGGGCAGATTCAATTTAGCTGGGTAGAAGCTGGCCTAAAATACTAAATGCTTAGCAGGGAGGCTCTCTGCTGCAATATAAGCCCAGATATACTTGGGCTCAATGGTACCTGCTGCCCTCAAAGCAATGCTGTCCAATATAAATATAATGTAAGCCTCATATATAACTTTGAATTTTCTAATAGCCGCATTAAGAAAGTGAAAGGAGAAAGGTAGAATTAATTTTAATAATATAATAGAGTTAGCTCAATATATCTAAAATATTATCATTTCAACATGTAATAAATATTTTAAAATGAGATATTTTATATTCTTCTTTATACTTTTATAAGTCTTCAAAATCCAATGTATATTTTACAGGTGTATAGCCCATCTCACTTCAGACTAGCCACATTGTAAGCGCTCACCAGCCACCATACCTAATGGTTACCATATTGGACAATGCAGCCTCAACGAGTCCATCTGGTCTACCAGTCGCATGGACCAAGTCTGTTCCTTTAGAAGATTCTGAGCTGTGGGCTCTGACCTCAATTTCTCCATTTGTGACACAAGGATGATACTCCCTGTTCTTTTGACTCCCCAGGGAGTGTTTTTAAGGCCTCTCAAAAGTCAACAGAGGCCCTGAGCTCTCCCATTTTCAGAGCTCTTATTCTGAGCAGTGATGAAACAGGTTTACATCAACTGTGGGTTGTTAAATATTTGCATTTAACGAATTAATGCCTCAAAACCCCCACATTGACAACATCTGTTTCTATAACATCATTTGGAAATTAAGTCAAAAAGTCTAATTGTAAGGCTTTTTCTGAATGTGAAGCCCAGGCCAAGTGTCTTTCCCAACACCACCCCCTTTCCACCCATCTCCTTCCACTGTGATAAAACCACCAGTTCCCCTTGAGTCAACTCTGATTCATATGACCCCACGTGGGTCAGTGTAGAATTGTGCTCCATAGGGGTTTTAAATGGCTGGGGTTTGGGAAGTAGATCACCAGGTCTTTCTTCCAAGGTTCCTCTGGATGGATTCAAACCTCCAATCTTTGGATTAGCAGTTGGGGACTCCTCCACTATGATAGGCTCCTTATATGTGACTCACTGCTGTCAAGTCGGATCCGACTCATCGCCACCCCTCCTTGGGTTCCTGAGGTGGTATCATTATAGAAGTAGATTGCCTAATCTTTCTTCCGAGGAGTGGCTGGTGAGTTTGAACTGTCAGCCTTCTGGTTAGCAGTCAAATGCCTTAGGCACTACTCCACCAGAGCTCCCTGAAGAACAAATACATATATGTATTTGTATTAACTGGACGAGTGTGCCTTTAAGTATAAACAATCCATCCCAGCACTTCTCAGCCTAGAACACAGCTCCTTGTTTACTATGCCAGAGCAAGCAATGCTGTGTGCTAATCAAGCAGAATAAATTGCCATTCACTTTACAGGTACATCCACTTCCCTAGGGCAAATAGTAGGAGCTCTGGTAGCATAGTGCCTCAGGCACTTGACTGCTAACCTGAAGGCTGGCGGTTCAAACCCACCAACCACTCCTCAGAAGGAAGGTTGAGCAATCTACTTCCGTAGTGATACCGCCTCGGAAACCCAAGGAGGGGTCGCTATGAGTTGGGGCTGACTTGACGGCACATAACAACAATAACAACAACAGGGCAAGCAGTTTAGCAACAGTGGCGATGCTGGAACTGGAATTTGACAGAAGGTGAGTTCAAAGCCTCCCTGATGGAACTCATACTTCAATCTTGGAGTTACCCTTTTTGATAAGTTGGTATAGGGGAATGGATCCTTGACTTGGGTTAGGAGACTTGAGCTCTAAAATGAGAGCTCTCTCTGGGCTTCACTTTGTTGTTGTTAGTTGGTTGCCATGGAGTGAATCTCGACCCATGGTAGCTTCATGTGTCAGAGAAGCCCTGCTCCTGAGGAGTTTAAGGGCTGTGACCTTTTGGAAGCAGATCACCAGGCCTCTCTCTGAGATGACTCTGAGAGGGTTTGAACTGCCAACTTTGGCAAGTAGTTGAGCTCTTAACCATTTGCACCATCCAGGCACTCTTGGGCTTCATTTTACCTTCCTTGAAATGAGCAGTTGGATTTGATTATTTCAGAGGATCCTCAGCACATCCTCCCTCATTATCAAGCAAGGCCAAAGGGAAGGGGTGGCTATGGCTGGTGACCTATTCCGTAGGCAGCCTCTTACCCCTGTAATCACTCCAAATACTAAAAAAAAAAAAAAAAAAAATCGTGGTTGAGTTTATTCCTACTCATAGTGATACTAGAACAAAGTAAAACTGCCCTATTAGGTTTCCAAGGCTGCAATCTTTACAGAAGCAGATTGCCTCATCTTTGTCCTGTGGAGCAGTTGGTGGGTTTGAACTGCTAACCTTTCGGTTAGCTATAGAGCTTAACCACTGCTTCAGCATGGCTCTACTCTGAATAGAGATCACTTGACAAAATAGTCCTTGACCAAATCTCAAGCCATTGATAAATGTATTTGCAAAACAAACAAAAAGCAACCAACAAAAAAGCAAAAAGCAAACAAACAGTAAAATGCAGTTATTCAGTTTCCATTATGTGTCAACCACCAATCTGTCAGTTTGTCCTACGATGGGGGCTTGCGTATTGCTATGATGGTGGAAGCTATGCTACCAGTATTTCAAGTACCATCAGGATTACCCGTTGCAGACAGATTTCAGTGGAGCTTCCAAACTGAGACAGAGTAGGAAGAAAAGACTGGTGATCTACTATTTTCAAAACTACTGAAAATGAGCCAATGAAAACTCTACGACAGTATTAGAATACTGTCTAATATAGTGCTAGGAGGTAGCTCTGGTGGCACTGTAGTTAAAGAATAGGACTGCTAAGCAAAAGTTCGGCAGTTCAAGCCCACTAGCTGCTCTGTAGGAGAAAGATGAGGCAGTCTGCCTCCAAGATTTAGTCTTGGAAACGCTGCAGGGCAGTTCTCCTCTGTCCTCCTGGGTCATTATGAGTTGGAATTGACTTGATGGCAGTGAGTATAGTGCTGGAAGATGAGCTCCCAAGGTTGGAAGGAACTCAAAATTCACAGTAGCGACAACAATGGACTCAAGTGCACCAATGACCATGAAATGCCACAGGACCTGGCAATATTTTGTTCTTTTGTACATAAGGTCACCATGACTCGGTTCCAATGTGATAGCAACTAACAACAACATTATGGGTCAAACGCTATAATCTTGCTCTCACATGGCTGTCTCCATTACATCTTTCGTGTCTTGATTTGGAGGTCATCCTCTTAAGAAGGGCTCCTACCTAAGAAAAATTGGAGAATTACATGATGGTAGCCCCATGTTCAGGTGAGGAGCCTGATGATCAAAGTAACCATTTGAAAGTCAAGTTCAGTTATGTCACTTCCCAGCTTAAAGCATGTCAAGTCCTTGCCATTGGATTGGAAAGGAATCCACATCGTGCTCACCCTCCTGCTTCCTCTCCTCTCTTGGCTGCAGCCACATTGGCTTCTATGGAGTCTTACACACGCCAAGCTTGTTTCATTCCACGAACCCATGTGTGTGCTGATTCCTGCTCCCAGGAAGCTCTCCCCTAGCTCTTCAGCTGGATGGCTCCTTCAAATCCTTAAAATTTCAGCTTAAATGACATCTCCTCAGAGACGCCTCTTAGGAGAATTTTGAGTAATCTTCTACCAGCCAGTCTTTGTCATGGCACCATTGGCATCCTTCTGGACACATTTCAGGATTGAAATTTCATGTTTAGTTGTTGATTCATTCACTTTCTGTCTTTCTCTCCCACTTGACTGTAAATCCCAGGAGAGCAGAAGCCACGCTTGTTTATTCACCTGTATGTAGATGATAAGATCTCTGAGTGATGCAAAGAGTTTGCACTTGACTATTAACCTGAAAGTTAGCACTTTAAACCACCCCAGTGACACTGCTGGAGAACTAGCTGGTGCTCTCTTCCATAAAGATCACAGCCAAGAAAACCACGTGGAGCTCCGTTCTACTCTGTAACACGTGGCGTGCCGCGGGTCAGAATCAACTAGGTGGCAACAGGGCTATGGACCTGGTGGTTCTCCCACAATATATGGTGTGTAATATGGAAAGCAGGCATGGCTGAGAGCCTCAGTAATGTAAGGTAGTTAAGAAGAAGATCCTTGTGCCCAGTTACCAATGCCAACCACTCGGAAAGGGATCAAAATTGGAGATCCTGGTTAGAGTGGGAGGAAAAATGTGGGACAAAATTCAAAAACATAGAAATGGCCAGAATTACTGGTCAGATCGAGACTGGTGGAATCCTTGGGACTGTGGCCCTCAGTTACCCTTTGGGCCTAGAAGTTGGCTCACTCCCATGGATTGGATCTCAGCCCAGCAGTAGTAGGACCTACATGCAGAACACCTACTCCACAGAGATGCATTCACCTACCCTAGGGAGATGGACCCCTTAGATCAGTAAGCCATGAGACATTAGAGGGGCAGCATTCACATAGAGGGAAAGCTGGACAGATAGGAATGCCAGGATAAGAAGGGCACATGGAGGGAGTAGTCACAGGGAGGAGAGGGGAAGAGAGTTTTTTGTGGTTGGGGATTGTAATTGGGGCTGTGAAATCAAATGTGAATGTAAAACAAATCTGGTTTATAAACTTGCACCCAAAGCATAGTAAAATAATAATAATTAATTGGAAGGGAAAAAAAAAGATGAAGGTCCTTGTTTTCTGTGATCTCATGATCTAATCAGGAAAGGACACGTGTGCACACACACAGAGTAGGTCACAGTCAGGTGCCGTCTCCTCTTTTGTAGATATAGTACTGGATACTATTGCTAACTCTGCAAGAGAAGGCCACTGTGGTGCAGTCAGGGAAGGCTTCCGGAGGAGATGATGTTTTAGGTGACATCTGAAAAGATTAGTAAGGATTTACCTGGGACAGCAGCAGATGAAGGCATTCCAGCCAAGGAAATAAGCGTGAACAATGGCCCAGAGGTGTGTCCAGAAAGAGAGAGTGCAGTGTGAGGGGAAAGCAGGTGTCTTTATGTGGTGTGTACACAGGGAACTCTTGGGGAAACTTCAGGAGATGAGGCAGGAGACTCGGCCTGCTGATTCAGGCTCAGGAGAGTCAACTTAATCCTAAGATAATGGGGAAGGGATGAAAGCTGTCACATAGAAGGATGATCAGATTTGAGTTTAAGTCGTAAAACTTCTTTTAATTACAAAAATAATATGTATCCATTATAGAAAAATTTGAAGGAAATCGAAACATGTAAAACAGGAGGAGAGCTGAGGCCCATCCAGTGGTTAAGCGCTCAGCCACAAGCTGCTCCATGGGAGAAAGATGCAGCGTCTGCTTCTGTAAAGATGACAGCCTTGGAAACCCAGTAGGACGGTGATACTCTGTCCTGTAGAGTACCTCTGAGTTGGAATCGACTTGATAGGAGGGGTTTTATGAGACACAGTCAGCTGGCTGGCTTCAGGTAGAGGAGGGACCCAAACAGGTGGCCCTGCACAGGGAAGAGCATGACTCTGATGAGCCTTGAAGAGAGAGGGATGGTGAGGGCCTGAACTAGGACAGAGGGTCGGGGTTGGAAGGAGGCATTCAGTGGCAGATTAAAGGGGAAAGGATGAGGACCAGTGGGTATGGGGCTGAAGGGGAAGAGGGGATCTGAGTGAGTCCCTGTTTCTGGTTTGGTTATATGAATGATGGACATTTCTGCACTGAATTCTGTGCTCCCCCAAATGTTGTTGTTGTTGTTATTGTTAGGTGCCATCTAGTTGGCTCTGACTCGTAGTGACCCTGTGTACAACAGAACGAAATACTGCCCAGTCCTGTGCCAGCCTCACAATCCTTGCTGTGCCTGAGCCCATCATTGCAGCCACTGTGTCAATCCATCTCATTGAGGGTCTTCCTCTTTTTTGCTGACCTTCCACTTTACCAAGCATGATATCCTTCTCTAGGGAATGGTCCCTTCTGACACCACGACCAAAGTGGGTGAGACGAAGTCTGGCCATTCTTGCTTCCAAGGAGCATTCTGGCTGCACTTCCTCTAGGACAGATTTGTTAGTTTTTCTGGCAGTCCATGGTACTTTTAGTATTCTTCACCAACACCACAACTCAAAAGCCTCAACTCTTCTTTAGTCTTCCTTTCTCATTGTCCAGCATTCACATGCGTATGAGGCAATTGAAAATAACATGGCATGGGGCATGGTATTTTAAAACTTAAATTCAAACCAAAAAATAATGTGTTGTGAATTCTAACTCCCATACCCATGGATATAATCCCATCTGGGAATAGGATTTTCTTTGCTGGGTTAATGAGGCCATTTCAGTGTATGGTGTGTCTTAAGCCAACCACTTTTGAAGTATAAAAGGAGTAATTTAGGCACAGAAACAAGAAGCACAAGTGAATGGGAAGATACATGGCACTTGAAGATCACGAAGGAAGTGAGGAACGGAAGCTGAAATGAAACAGGGACCTTCCTCCAGAGCTGCAAAAGAGAGAGCCTTCCCTAGAGCTAGCACCCTGAATTTAGGCTTTTCGCCTCCTAAACTGTGAAGAAATACATTTCGGTTTGTTGAAGTCACCTACTTGTGGGATTTCTGTTACACCATCACTAAGAAACTAGGACAGGAGCTTTTATGAAGAAGAATCTCTTAGGCAAGGGGGGCATTGGATGGTGGACGAAGTGAAAAGGGCTGTGCGCGTGCATGCACACACACACACACACACACACACCCTGCCTCCTGAAAGGAAGCTTCACATCTTGTGTGTCAACACAAGCCACCTCCTGGGGTCCCACAGCATGTCATGGGAACATAATTCACAGAAGATGATGAAATGCGGTGACCCTGGAGGCTCTCCCCTCCCACCCTTCACCCCTCTCACATTGCCATCCTCAGGGCGAGCTATACAAGTAAGGGGGCTTTATTGCATGTTGAAATTCACTGAATTCCACACGGATCCCAGAGACGCCACCCAAGTCATCAGAAGGGTAGGCTAGGGGGAAAAAGAGTTACTTTTGAGTCAGAGTAAAACTGTGTTCCATAGGCCTTTTGATGGCTGCTTTTTTGGAAGTAAATTGCCAGGCCTTTCTTCTGGAATACCTGTGGTCAGATTTGAACTCCCAGCCTGTCAGTTAGCAGCTGAGCACATTAATTGTTTGTACTTCCGAGCTCTGGTAGCATAGTGGCTAAGGCACTTGACTGCTAACCAGAAGGCTGGCGGTTCAAACCCACCAGCCACTCCTCGGAAGGAAGGTTGGGCAATCCTACTTCCGTAGTGATACTGCCTCGGAAGCCCAAGGAGGGGTCGCTATGAGTCAGGGCTGACTCGACGGCACATAACAACAACAACAACAACAACTTCCGAAATCATCTAGTCCAATTCCCTTATCAAACATGGAGAAAGAAACTCACAGCTATTCTGGCCTGGCCTCCAGTTAGTCTTCATCATATCTTTATGTGGCAGGTATTCTTATTCCCACTTTACAGAGGAGCAAACCGAGCCTAGGAGAGAGAAGGTGACTCGAGTCTCTCTGACTCCACAGCTCATGTCTCTTCTGCACAACACTACTCCTTCTGCAAAGGAGGGAACTAAAACCCAGAGAGATGGGGGAATGGCTTGCTTAATGTGGCAGAAAAAGGACTACAACCCAGATCCTGTAACTTCCACTTCATACCATTGCTTCCTGGGCTTTTTCTACTCAGTGTCTTTTACATCCCTGATTCTTCACTGGAGGATGTGTGGGAGAGGTTGATGGCTGCTGAACTAGAAAAGCCTAGTTCCTTGTCCCCAGAGAGTGTATGATCTTCCAGGAGAGGAGACTCCTCGGGTGACAGAGTGGCTAGCATAGATTGGCAGTCTTCATTCCTTTCTTTTCTGCCATCTCCCACACTCTACTCTTCTCTTACAAACAGGGCAGCAGGGCTGAGGGTGAGAAATGATGTGCTTGATGAAGTCTCTTCCCAAGGGTTCTTCCCCAACTGCTAACCTGAGCAAAAAGGAAGTGGGAGAAGGAAGCCTTTTCAGGAAGGTGTCCATCCGGTCATGCAAACCAAAGATGCTTGCACCTCTTTGTTCGCCACGGGGTCAGGCATAAGGTGGACAGTTGCATCTCAGCTGCAGTGAGATGCGGTTGCCATGGATGTGGGTAGTAAGAGGGAGGCAGGGAGGGCTGCAAGTCAGGCAGAGTGCCAGTGATGCAAAGAGAAAACACACAGGCTTGGGGCCAACAATGGCTTCATGTGAACACAGAATAAACCTGATTCTTATACCCTGTGGTCAGAAGTCAGTGTGAGGGGCAAACAGGGACTTTGGACCCTGACGGATCTGGGTTCAGTTCACACTTTGATAACAATTGCCACAGGACCTTGTGCAGTAATTGACCTCTGAAAGTTTTCTCGTGTGTAAATGGGTGGGGGCGCATAAGGAAAAAACATTCCAAGCACCAAGACTTGTTTGAGTTATCACATAACCATGAGGATGATGATGATGAAATGATGATGATGGTGGTGGTGGTGGTTGTAGTGGTGGTGGTGATGAAGATGAAGACTGATCATAGTCTTAGCCCCCTCCTTGGGATTGCTGGGAAGTGAAATCTCCCTGATTCTTACTACTGCTTTAAGGCTGACACATCCATGTCTCATGGATGGAGTTGGGGAGGGGAGGAGGGATGTCTCACAAATATTTAGCTCCTGCTCTAAGCATCTACTCCAAGAGCTTTATTTTCATGTGTTTTTCACTTAACCCTCACAAGAATCATATGAAATACAGGATTCTTAAGTGTGTGTCCAGGATTGGGGATGGATTGAGTTTATCATGAAATAAGTGAGGTCTGATTCAAAAGCTTCTCAATGTCTTTTTTATTGGACCATTCCAGGATGAAATCTGGCCCATGACCATCCCAGCAGGAAGTCCTGGGTAGAAGTCCCAACAACTCTGCCTTAAACTGTGTTGATTCCCTTCAGCATCATTCATTCCTTCATGTGTTCAACTATTGTTTCTTAATTCATCAGTGTTCATTGAGCCAGGTGTTTCTTCTAGGCCCTAGAAAGAAAAAGAAAATATACTCTAGTGAGATGAATGATAGACAACAATAATATTGTTTGATATGTACTTTGATAGAGGTGAGTTGTGTGCTATATATGGATCTATCAGTGAGTGTCTTGTCAGGAGAGAGAAACCATACCAGTCATTTAACAAAGAGAATTTAATCAAAAGAATTACTAATTAGGAATAATGAATTGTTAGCTGGGTAACTGAAATGGTCGAGAGAACAATAAGTTATCACAGATACAGCAACCTCAGGAAGTAGCTAGGGAACATAATGAAGATGTTGGAATGATTAAAACTCAGAAGCTTGGAGGAGAGACCCTGCAGAGCTGACACTCAGCCCTCTAGGAAGGGGTCCCTTCTTGGCTGGGACTGGTGGCTCTGTGCATGGAGGAGGGACCCTGTGGGGTTGGGACGTCTGAGGCGAGAGTAGCAACCAGCTGATCCTGGTGTTTCTGAGTTAGTACAATTAAGCATGTTCCGACATTGTTGGGAAAAACTAAAATCTGGATTCAACTGAGGCTACTGGAACAAACTACTACTGCTGGGGTGGAGAATCAAGATTGGGTTGATGTGAACTATTGAATGTAAAACAAATTTTGCTCTGTAAATTTGCACCCAAAGCACAATAAAATTAAAAAAAAAATAAGATTGGGTTGATGCTGACAGGACCAGGAACCGGACAGGATACCTACAGTAAGCAAACTGAAAGGTAGATGGTTCATCTTTCTCCTCTAGCCTTTCAGCCACTCTCAGTTCCCTTTACTGGCAAATTCCAAGGATCCAGCTGGCGAAGCAGAAATGTGATTTGCAGATTCTCATCCCAAAGTAGCGTATAGAAGGGTGGAGTTATTGTTGAGAGATAATAGTGGGCAAGAATAAAAAGCTGGATCTCATGGAGACAGTTCCAAGTTATGGCAACCCCCTGTGTGTCAGAGAACTGTGCTCCGTAGAGCTTTGATGGCTGGTTTTTCGTGAGTACATAGCTAAACCTCTATTCTGGGACACTCTGGGGGGACTCGGCTGCCAACCTTTGGGTTAGCAGCCAAGTACATAGATTAACCACTGGCACTACCCAGGGACTATTTGTCATCAAGAATAGAGACCCAAAACCTTGGACGGCTTCCGTGAAGTCTTCCTGGAAGAGGTGGAATCATTTTCAGGAGACTCTGAATCCTGAGGGTGTGACTGGAACTGGATCAGAGTAGTCAAGGTTGATGGAGAAGTGAGTTTTAAGAATTGAAAGGAAAACACACATACATATACACAGAGAAAAGAGAGAGTTGTTCATTTTGGCAACAGTCATAGTATGTATTGGGGAGTAGTGAGGAGATAAACTAGAAGTGGACAAGGGATGGGCAGGGAAGATTCAATATCCAGTGGCATCTAGTGGTCTTCTTGACCCTGAGCCTTAGAAGGGGCTATGTAATCTCCTGACTCTGCTGTGCTCTGGGCCCAGGCCTTGAAGGTTAGGACATCAGGATTGGACTTTGAGGTGAAGTTAGAAAAATGGCCTAATTCATAGACTTGCCTCATTTTAACTTCATAATTGTCCTGTGAATAAGACATTATTATCTCCATTTTACAAGAAAAGTAACATTCAGGAAAGAGAATCTCCTTACCCCATTGTGCAGCTCCAGCAGGAGCCATTTACATTGTAATCTAAAGGAATGGTATTGCCTAGTGCTGCGTGGTGTTTAGTCTGTATGGACATCTGCCTTTCCTGGACTGAAGCTACACAGCCAGTAGACAGGGGAGTTATGAGTGCCAAGTCCTCTAGCACATTCCAACATCTCTTTTATTTCTCTGTTGCCAGAAGGATGCTCTATATGAAAAGTTGAAATCACTTGAATATATCAGCTCCTCAAGGGAGCACTATATGGAATCTCATCTCAACAAGCCCCATTCTTTCTGCATTGCCCCAATCCTTTGGGATGCTTGGATCAAATGGGCCAATACAAGAATCAGTAAAATGTTCCAGTAGTTGTAGAAGCACCAATATTCCCATTCCAAAACCTGTAGGTATCTGGAGACAGGAGATTACCTAGCCCCTTCTAGGGTTCAGGGTCAAGACCACTAGATGCCACTGGATCTTAACAGTCTACTACTAAGTTTTCAGCTTGTTTGGGGGTTTGCAAATTCAGTCCTTGGTGCTTGTTATAGCTAATTTCACACTTTGCTGTCACTAGTTATTAGGTGAGGAAAAATACAGGCCCACTAGCAAATGCTCATTTAAAGAGAAATAAAGAACACATTGGCTTTGGCATCACTTAGGGAAAGAAGCAATTACTGAGTAGATATTGCTGAGTGTAACTCATGACTGCGATCCAAGGAGGAATGGAGTGGAGTGCCTAAGAAATCCCTCTGTCCCCAGTGTGATCTACTTTGACCACATGGTGCCATGAAGGACATCCTTGTATCATTCCAGGTGGGTGACAGCTTAAAGAACATTTTTCAAATCCCTTGGCTAATCCACTGGCAATTTACTACATGGCTCTTGTTGTAATTTAGGAAACTTATCTACAGTCCTTGCCGGCAGCTGGCATATACTGAGCAATTCATAATCAGCTTCGAGTCCCTGGGTGGTGTAAACAGTCAGATGTTTGGCTACCAACTCAAAGACTGGTAGTTGGAATCCACTCAGAGGAACCTGGGAAGGAACCCCTGATGATCTACTTCTGAAAGATCACAGCCACTGAAAACACTACAGAGCATAGTTGTACTCTGCACATGGGGTCACCATGGGTTGGAATCAACAAATGGTACCTGGTTTTTGATACCAGCTTTAGGTGAGCTGAGGAGCTCTGGTGGAACAGTGGTTAAGGCATTTGGCTGCTACCCAAAAAGGCTGGCTGTTCAAACCCACCAACCACTCCATGGGAAAAAGATGAGGCAGTCTGCTTCCGTAAAGATTTACAGCCTTGGAAACCCTATGGGGGCACTTCTACCCTGTCCTATAGGGTCACTATGAGTTGGAATCGACTTGGCAGCAACAGGTCTGGTGTTTGGTTTTAGATGTGCAGAAGCACAGAGCCCTGATGCTGACGCATCAGAGAGCTCTGTAATAAGCTCAAGCTGGCCCCTTCATCTGGTGAGGCACTTGCAAAGCAGGAGATAGCTTAGGTGATGGGAGTTTAATGTGATAAATTTCCGAAGTTGAGGGCATTTTCTGGGCTCCAGAGACACAAAGACATATGAGGCACATTCACTACTCTCTGGGGCCCCATAACCTAGTTGGGGAGACAGGTTGGGTATAGAGAAAGATCAATCACTGTGGAAAGCAGATAAATGCTGAGTGAGAGGCCAAGACATTAAGTCCCTTTAGAAGCAAAAAGGCCCATCCAAAGCATCTAGTCCGGCTCCATCATTTTCAGAGGAGGAAATTGAGGATCAGAGAGAGATGTGACTTGACCAGAATGAATGGCCTGTTAAGGGCAGAACAGAGACTAGACTGAAATAGCATGGTCCACTTTCCTCCCATTTTCTGTTACACTATACCGAATGCAAGGAGCTCTGGTGGTGTTGTGGTTAAAGCATTGGGCTGCTAACCAGAAGGCTGGTGGTTCAAACTCCCTAACTGCTGTGCAGGAGAAAGATGAGGCAGTCTGCTTCCCTAAAGATTTATAGCCTTGGAAACCCTGGGGGTAAGTTCTACTCTGCCTATAGGGTTGCTGTGAGTTAGAATCTACTCGACTGCAGTGAGTTTGGTTTGGGTTTATACCAAATGCATCCATATATGTTATATCCATTTATCTGTTAAATGCTGTCACCCTCATTTTATACAGACAGAACGTGTGTGTAGCTCGGAGGAGCTGTGTGACTTGCCGGATTTTCACAGCTATTAAACAGAGATGGAGCTTGACCTCTCCACTGCATTTGCCACCGTATCTTGCTGGTGGCTAGGGAGACCAAGGGAAGCATCAGAGAAGAGGTGGTATTTATGCTGGTCTTTTAAACAGAGAAAATAGTAGGCATGTGGCTGTGGAGAAAAGGGACTGGAAATGGCATTCAAGCAAGGGGAGTGGAAGGCACGGCACAGACAGTGGCTTACAGGGAAGGTATCATTAGGATGCAGTTGCTGAACTCTCTTAGAGTTGAGATACCACCTCCCCTTTTTTTTCCTTTTTTAAATGGAAATCCACATCACATAAAATTAATCAGACACAGAAGACACTGAGAGGCATGCAAGAGTTACAGACAACAAAGGGAAATACTATTATATACACAATCCTACAATATCAGTAATAGCAAACAATAATCTACACAAGGATTCATAGGCAGACAGGCAAGCTGAAAAGGTCTGGGTAGGAGAACGGGACTACACCCATGACCATATATAGATTTGGAAGAGGATTATTTCTACATACATATTTGTATCTGCTGCAAATATATTCATCTATATACTGGGGCTATCAGGAGACAAAGTTATGGAAACTTCTTTTGTTGCTGTTGTTATGTGCTGTCGAGTCAAACCCGACTCATAGCGACCCCTCCTTGGGTTTCCGAGGCAGTATCACTACGGAAGTAGGATTGCCCAACCTTCCTTCCGAGGAGTGGCTGGTGGGTTTGAACCGCCAGCCTTCTGGTTAGCAGTCAAGTGCTTTAGCCACTATGCTACCAGAGCTCCTACTTGGCTTGTGGGCTCAGGACCACAGTCTCAGGGGACAACTAACTCAGTTGACATAACATAGTTTCCAAAGACAGTGTTCTATACCCTACTGTGATGAGTAGTGACTGAAGTCTTAAAGGCTAGGAAGTAGCCTTCTAAGGTGTAACCATTGCTCTCTATCTGTCCAAAGCAAAGAAGCATGAAGAAAATCAAAGATGCATAGAAACAAATAGCCCAAAGGACTAACGGACCACACGAACCTTAGCCTCTTCAACCCGGAGACCAGAAGAACTTGATAGTGCTTGGCCATCACTATCAACAGCTTGGTGGGGTGGAATCCCTGAGACTGTGACCCTTAGTCACCCTTCAAGCCTGGAACTCAACACACCCCAGTGGTTCAACTTTCAGCCAAGCAATAGACATACCTATATGGGAACTATATAACACTAAGGAGCTCTTGTAGCATAGTGCCTAAGGCACTTGACTGCTAACCAGAAGACTGTGGGTTCAAAGCCATCAGCCACTCCTCGGAAAGAAAGTTAGGCAATCTACTTCTGTAGTGATACCGCCTCAGAAAACCAAGGAGGGGTAACTATGAGTCGGGGCCGGCTCGAGGGCACATAACAACAACAACAACAACATGTAACACTAGAGAGGTACACTTTCCTTAGAACATTAGCTCACAGGAGATCAAAAGGGAAGCATTTGCTCAGGAACAAAGCTCAGAAGGCAGGAAAGGACAGGAAATGGGAAACACAGGGAGGAAGTGGGAAGAGTGCTGCTACATTGTAAATGCTACAAAATGTGTATGAATTGGTGAATGGAAAAACTATTTGCTCTACAAAATTCCACTCGAACCACAACAAAAAGTTTTAAAAATGGAAATAACGTAACATAAAACTAACCACTTTAAAGTGAACATTTCAGTGGCATTTAGTACATTCATAATGTTGTGCAACCAGCATCTATGTCTGGTTCCAAAACATTTCCACCCCAACATAAAATCCTGTACACATTCAGTCATTACTCCCATTCCCTGTCCCCCAAGCCCTTGGCAACCACCAATCTGCTTTCTGTTTCTATGAATTTACCTAATCTAGATATTTCATGAAAATGGAATCGTACAGTACGTGACCTTTCGTATCTGGCTTCTTCCACTTAGTACACTGGTGTTGAGGTTCATCCATGCAGTACACTGTAGCCTGCATCACCAGCACTTCATTCCTTTTAATGGTGCGGTAATAGATTATGATGTGGACATACCACAGATTGTTCATTCATTTGTCTATTGATGGACATTTGGGTTGTTTCTATATTTTGAATATTGTTAATATGCTGTTATGAACATTCATATATAAGTATTTGTTTGAGTACTTGCTTCAATTCTTTTGGCTATATACAAGATGTTATTGTTGTTAGTTGTTGTTGAACCAATTCCGACACATGGCAACCCTATGTGTTACAGAATAGAATTGCACTGGAACTGCAATCTTACCAGAAGCAGATCACGGGGTGAGTTTGAACTGCCAACCATTATGTCAGCAATTGAGTGCAAACCATTCCTGCCAACCAGGGACCATATACTCTGTCTTAAATGGCCACCTAGCTAAATCATTGTGCTGAACATGAGCCAAGAAGGGGAGAACTTATTACAGGGATGGTTTCTAACCTTCCAATGACATTTCCTTCCTTCACTTGACTCTCATTCCTCCTGTATTAAAATGCAAGAAAGAGGTAGGCCTTTGGAGCCCTTGAGGATGGGTGTCATGATGGGCTGTGATTAATACTAGAATTTTCTATAGGTCAGAACTAGCCAAGTTCTCAAACTGGAATCTTATGAGGATACTTAGAAAATATTGGTGCCCAGGGCCCACCCACGAGTTTCAGGACTGGGATTTAGCCTGGACATCAGCTGATTTTAGTGTACTGCCAAGATTGAAAACCCCTAGTTTATACCCCTCATGCAAAATTCTTGGGCAGCTTGTTACCCTGTTTTTATAGAGACCACAGCCTGCGTGAAACTGGGAGTCCCCCGGTTAATGCACTTGGCTGCTAACTAACTGAAAGATTGGAGGTTCCAGTCTACTCAGTGGCACCTTGGAAGCAAAGCCTGGTGATCTGTTTCTGAAAAATCAGCCATTGAGAGTGCTGTGGAGGAGTTCTGCTCTGGCACACGTGGTGTCACGGTGAGTTAGAATCAACTTGATGGCAACTGGATTTTGGTCTGAAACCTCTCAATACCCAGGTTTGCTGACTGTAGTCATTCATTCATTTATTTATCCAATCCTGACTGTGCTTATTACAGCCTAGGTGATGGGGATATACTCATTGATGTGCTGGTAAATATTTAACAACCAGCTCTCAGCATGATTTGTAGTGTTTGACAATTCCCTTGGTATAAATACTCCCACCATGGCCAATTTCAAGCTACCAACATGAAGTCACTGAACTTACAGTAATGAAGAAATGAATGTAATTGGATCTTGCAAGCCTGTGGGAGCAGTCTCCAGCATGCTTCTGGATATAGGGGTAACTAGAGTTTACTCAGGAACTCTGGTGGCATAGTGGTTAAAGCATTCAACTGCTAATCAAAAGATTGGCTGTTTGAATCTACCAGCCGTTCTGCAGGAGTAAAAAGGTGAGACCGTCTGCTTCTATAAAGATTTATAGCCTTGGAAACACTAGGAGGTAGTTCTACTCTGTCTTAAAGGGTAGCTATGAGTTAGAATCAACTTGATGACAGGGATTTGTATTTGTATTTTTGGAATTTATTCTACACCCATAAGAAGGTCAGAGCATGGTGGGATGGGGAGACACATGTGGATACCGTGATCTGAAATCCCATATGAGAAGTGCTGGAGGGGCAAACACATCCTTGTAACTCAGCTCCTTATTACAGGCATGGCTGCTAACTTTCCAATGACATTTCACTCCTTCCCTGACTCTCCATCTCCCTGCATTAACATGGTGGGAAGCCTTCCAAGGAAGCATTTTCTGACAAGGAAGCATTTTCTGACCCACATTTCCATGAATGAATAGTTGACCAGAGGCAGACCTTAGAAATCAATTTTCTCAGTTGCTCCCCTTTTGTTTTTCTCTAACAACCTCCAAATCCCCATGATGTCATTGACAGTCCATCAGAGTGTCTGACCAGACAGAGCTAACTGGTGTTACACACTGTGAAGACATAATTCTGCCCAAGAGGAGAGAAATCATTATTTACTCAGTCTGCACAGCTTTGGATCAGGAATGCACATGATCCCATTAGGATATTTTTGTGGACAACTTGTGGGCCTCCAGTTTTGATCCACTGATTTGTCCCAACCCTATCACAGTAGGTAATGAAAAACTGAGCCCGGGGACAGGGAATGACTGATGCTGGTGCTCGGAATGGGATGAGAATCCAGGCACCCTGTCATGCAGTGCAGTATCCTCTCTGCTCAGGCACAGTATTTCTCTTAAAGGCCAGATCCCTTCTGGACAACATTTTATTAATATACTAATATGAGAAACACCAGTTCATTTACTTTGAACAAAAGGTTCTGTACAGGAAGGAAATCCAATCTTGTGTCTAAATTGCTCCTAATAAGCCCACAGTTGACAGCCCCAGGGATGGGCCTCTCAGGCTGTAATTGTAGGAAAAATGGATGCATTTCCATAATCAAGAGCAAAGACCAAATCTGCCCCCACTGGGTATGTGGCTAATAATCTCATTAAATTATTAATGAAATTAGCAGAGCATTCTGCCTGGTTGGCAAGGAATATCTGGTGAGGTTATTTCATGGTACCTCAAGGAAGCCAATGGTCCATTACCTTAAGGAGTTCCTCCCTGCTCAATTATTGTCTCCAGGAGGGCAGACCTCACAGGCTGGCTCTGAGCATCCCACTTCTGGAATGTTGCCAAGGACTTAGCAGACTCTTACTCCATGCAGAGGAGGTGGTGGCCCACTTGGGGTCACTTGGGTAATGTGCATATGCATGTGTGCATGTCGTGGCAATGTGGACTGAAGTATCTGGGGCCAGTGGTTCATTTGGGAGGCAAGGTGGTGTCATGGAAAGAGCACAGCACTGGGAGTCAGGTGCCCCTGGTCTCCCCATCTGAGTGACCTTGTGTGCATCACTTCCTCTCTCTGATGTCTTTCTCTTTTCTGTAAAGTGGAAGAGGGGTTTGAGTTAGCTGAGCCTATGAGGTTCCTTCTAGCTTGTACTTGAGACTCAGTTAATAGGGATTTTTTTTCCCCTTGTATGTAGACACTAGGTTTCATACCCATGAACTCACAGAAACACAGATTAATGCTCTTGTGATAGGAGCCAATGCTGATTAACTGCATCATAGAGCACCCATGTGTTTTAGAAGCTGTTTGAATTAGAATCTAGAAAAGCTCATGTTCCTAGATACAAGGTTTTGTCCCTCTGTCATAGTGGGTAAGGCATTTGGCTGCTAACCAGATGGTCAGTGGTTCGATACCACCAGCTGCTCCTTGAGGAAGATGAAACAATCTACATCCATAAAGATTTACGGCCTAGGAAACCCAATGGGAGTCGCTATGAATCAGAATTGAGTCAATGACAGTGGGTTTGGTTTTAGTTTATTCTTTTTATCAAAGAGGCACAGTGGTTAAACCATTTAGTTAAACCCAAATGGTCAGCAGTTTGAACCTACCAGCCATTCCCAAGGTAGAAAGATGTGGCAGTCTGTTTCCATAAAGATTGTTGTTGTTGTTGTTGTTATGTGTGTGCTGTTGAGTC
>NW_006921629.1:1527028-1529163 GCF_000298275.1 Orycteropus afer afer
AGCCTTCTGGTTAGCAGTCAAGTGCCTTAGTCACTATGCTACCAGAGGCCTTTAGGTGGTGCAAATGATTTGTGCTCAAGTGCTAACTGAAAGGTAGGCAGTTCGAACCTACCCCACTGCCCCAAGAGGTATTATGTAAGAAAACGTGTGGTGATCTGCTTCTGTGAAGGTTACAGCCAAGAAAGTTGTGGGAAAACTCTACTGTGTAACAGTTGAAATGGATTTGATGGCAAATAACAGCAACATTCTTTTTAATCATAATAACTTTGAAAGTTGGAATTAGGATTTTGGTAGAGTTTATTATGTTCTATGAAACATCATCTTTGCACTAATAATTAAGTGTATGCTATTATTCATTGTTAATTTATTTGAAAAGTTATTATGTGTGTTTAATGCTTTGGAAGAGATGTTAGTGTTCTATCTATTTCCTCTCAAACTCCTCAAGGCAAAATCAATCACTCCCTGCTCTACGTACCCATAGCAGTTGGATCTTGCCTTGCATATAACTCTTCTTACATTGCATTGTGCTTGGTTTTCTATGTGTCCATCCCCTCTAAGAAATGGTGAGTCCTTCCAAGGCAGGAAGTGAGCCTTATTCCTCTCAGGGTCTCTGTTTCCACCATGTCTGGCTCATAAATGTTTGTACAACTGAATTGAATTGTGCTCCTTGTGGGGAAACAGAAGTAGCCAGCTAACTTGCAATTGATCTGCAGTGCCTGTCAGTCTTTGACAGGACATTTTCCTCCAGAAGGTAATTGATCTCAACTGTGTTTATGCTTCAGCCATCTCAACTAGTCCAGCGCTTTCCAAATCTACAATATCAGCTCTGAGACCAACCCTAAGCCCCAATCCCAATTGCCTAATGAACATTTCGAAAAAAAGAAAAAAAAAAAAAAAAGCCAGTACGTACTGAATATATTTCAGCTGCCAGACCATTTCTTATGGCTCAATCCTTGGAGCAACACTGTGTTCATTTTCTCTTGTTGCAGGTGGGGAAATGGAGGCTCAGAGAGATCCTGGAACTTAGCAAGTTACACAAATAGTAGGAGGCAGAGCTGGGATTTGAACCCAGGTCTGCCTGGTGCTTTTGACCATATGCTGCTGCTTCTCTGCATGTCCAAATATGACTTCAAACTCAGAAAACATAAAGCCAAACTCCCCACCTATACCCACACCATGCCTCTTCTTTCATCCCTGGTTATTCAGGCACTGGGCCCAAACCTCAAAGTCTCCTTGGATTCCTGCCTTTCTTTCACTCCTTCAAACTAATTGCTCACTAAGGCCTGACAAGTTGTCCTTGTCAATATCACTGTCAGTGCCTCCTTAACCTCTATTCCCACTGCTGCTTTCCTAGGTTGGGTTGTCCCCACCTTTGCTGGGTTACTGCCATCACCTCCTGATTGGTCTCCAGGTCTCCTGTCTGTCTCTTGAGTTGGTCCTGTTCTCCACTTGAGACAAGGTTTTTTAATATGTTATTTTGAATATTTCGCTTTCTTGATCAAAGTCTTTGCGATATTTCCATCTCACTGTTTGTGCCTGCTCTCGACAAAGCACTGGGCTTTCATATCCTAATCAGTCATTGGCTAAGTGTCATCCCAAAAAAACACAAAAAAGGCCCATTGCCCTCAAGTCAATGCCAACTGCTAACGACCCCATATATTACAGAGTACAAGTGTGCTCCATAGTTTTCCTGGCTTTAATCTTTAGGGAAGCAGATCACTACGTCATTCTTCCACAGCTCCACTGGGTGCGTTCAAACCACGAATCTTTAGGTTAATAGTTGAACACCTGATTCTGTGTGACTCAGGGACCTAGGGTTACCCCAAACCAAAGCAAACTAAATTGAGAATTGAGCCCAAATTCCTATAATGAGAACAAACAACATCATTTGAATCTCTTGCAATGGGCCAAGGATTTTCATTATGCTAATTATTGTTTAATACCCCAAACAAACATTCCCATTTTACTACTGCATTAACTAAAGCCCATAGGATTGAGTTACTTGTTTGAGGTCACATAGCTGGGAAGTGGTTAGTAACAGTCTAACTTAGGTGTGTTGACCACAAAAGGGCATATTCTTTCCACTCCTCCTTAGCTTGATACTGAAGAAAACTTCCCAGTCTGGTCCTGATGTC
>NW_006921629.1:1531069-1578885 GCF_000298275.1 Orycteropus afer afer
GCTGCTCTTGAACTACTATCATTACTACTTACTTTATGCCTGACTGTTATTGCTCTGTTTAGTCATCATGTCACCTACAAGAGAAAGGGCTTCAAAGTCAGACAGACACCAATTATGCTTTGGGTTGAGTTCCCCAGAAGCAGTGTCTGAGGTGGGAATTCCCAAATGAGTGATTTACAAAGAAAATGATCCCAGGAGACACCAATAAGGGAATGGGGAAAGCAGGACAGGGACGGGGAAGAAGCCAGACAGAGGAGCAGTTTGGGGCAAAGTCCCTCTCAGCCTACAGAGGAGCTCTCAAGTGTAAATTGTACCTTAGAGTATCAGTTCCAACTCCCTGTTTGTCCCCTGCTCTAGGCAAAGTACTGGGCTGTCATATCCCAATCAGCCATTGGCTAAGCGTCACCCCAAACAAACAAACACAAAAAAGACCCATTGTCCTCAAGTCAATGCCAACTTCTAACAACCCCATATATCACAGAGTACAAGTGTGTGCCATAGTTTTCCTGGCTTTCATTTTTATGGAAGCAGATAACCAGGTCTTTCTTCACAGCCTCACTGGGTGGGTTCAAACCACCAATCTTTAGGTTAGTAGTTAAACACTTGATTCTCTGTGACTCGGGGACCCCCAAACTCACCCCAACCAAACTCACTGCCAACAAGTCAGTTCTGACTCATAGCGACCCCCAATGGATTTCAGTGGCTGTAAATCTTTATGGAAGTAGATTGCCCAGCCTTCTTTCCAAGGAGCGGCTTGTGGGTTTGAACCACCAACCTTCTGGTTAGCAGTCAAATGCCTTAGGCACTATGCCACCAGAGCTCCTTAGGGTCACCCCAGTGGGAACTTATATCACCCTGGGAGCAAGGGCAAGGTGGACCTAATGGCCTCAGGGCAGGTCACTGAGGGTAGTAGTAGGAGTAGGTCATTAGAAGAGACAAACACAAAAGCTGAGAGGCATATAGACGTGATGAAGAGGAATCTGAGAAGTCTTGGGTGGAGCAGCGAGAGTCTGCTAAATTTGGCTTCTCTGTTTCGTAAATTTCTTAATCCCTCAGAGTCTTAGTTTCTCTAACTGTAAAATGGGTTAGTATCTACTTCATTTTAGGATAAAGTGGCTGATACAGAATAGAAACTCAATAAATTGCTAGTCTCCTTTCTTGGAAAGAGCCTTATACTTTATGTGTGTCTGTATAAATAGTATTATATACTACATTATTGTACACAGTGTTATGTAGTTGTTGCTAGTTGCTGTTGAGTTGGCTCTGAGCCCTTGTACAACAGAACAAAACATTACCTGGTCTTGCACCAGCTGCACTCTGACTATCCTTTAAATCTCACTTCAAATGCCACTTCCAGGTTCGTCATCTTCCTTCCTGTCTCCCTTACAAACTGTATGCTATCATAGATCTGGAACGTTACTGTTTGTTTTCAGCATAGATCACTGTTTATGGTTATAAAGATATGTGTGTTATTATTTAATAAAACAAGTCTCTATCTTCATGAGAAGAGATTGTCTTTTTGATCATTTTATTCTTAGATCTTAAAGTTTGTTGAGCAAAGAGATGAAAGTATGAGTGAACACAGATAATTAGTCTGTGGAAGTTAGAGCAGAGTCCCAGGACTATTCCTTGGCACTTCACTTAGCAGGTGCTCAGTAAATACTTTGTGGTTGGCTGGCTGATGGAATAAGGGGTCCTTGATCTGTGTCCTGGTCCAGGTTTACTATTGACTGTGTGTACTCTTAAGCAGGCCAGCATCCCTTCTAGTCTCAGATTCCCCAGATGTCAAATGAAAAGGCTGAACAAGATGGACTTTGAAGGCCTTGATCCAGTTCTCCAGCATGGATCATCTGGAAAGGAGTGCTGGGGGTTGCAGAGATGTGGGTTGTAAGTGGCAGTCCTATCCACAGAAGGGGCCTGATAACAGAAGAAAGGAAGTCTATCAGAGACTTGGGAGGTGGGCCCAAAGGCTGATGGCAAGATCAGGGTGGAGCCCTGGAGGGACTAAAGGGAAGAGGGAAGGATGGGCTGTGGTTGGCATTCAGAACACCAGGGCCGGGTGAGGTGCACATGGGAGCAATGGGTTGGTTCAGGACTGCATCTTGCCTGATGCTTCCCATTTCCTGATTCTGGCACAAGTGGCCTTGCCCCACCATAGCCATGTGACCTTGGGCACGTTCATACATTGCATAACTTCTCTGAGTTTCCTCATCTGGAAAGTGAGGTCCCTAGGGTTTTAGAGCTTGAAAGACTGAATACATGTAAAGTGCTTAGAATAGTAAACACCCATAAGCACTAACTATGATTGTTCTTGTCTAGGAGTCCCTGAGTGGCATGAACAGTTAAGTGCTCTGCTATTAAATGAAAAGTTGGTGGTTCGAGCCCACCCAGAGTGCCTCAGAAGAAAGGTCTGGTGATCACCTTCTGAAAATCCTCCCTTGAAAAGCCTACGGAGCACAGTTCTACTCTCAAACACATGGGGGCATGATGAGTTGGAATCAACTAGGTGGCAACTGGGGATAGAGAGTTATTATTGCTGTTGCTGTGGTTGCTTTGTTGTTGCTCATAAGGAAGGACAGACACCCAAGTTCTGAGTCTCTGACTCTGCAATTTGGCTTTCCCCAAATGCTGCTGTGGGTGGTTTGCCACGTGGCTGTTGTAGAGAGGGCATGAGCTTAAAACTGGAACAGACTTTGATTTGAATCCCAGGTCCGTGAGCTCCTTAATCTCTCTGAGACTTGGATTCTCATTTGTATAATGAGGGATTAAGACTCACCTCGGAGTATTACTAGGAGGGTTAAATATGTATTTGTGGAGCACCCATGCTTAAAAGGCATGGTGTGAAACCCGAGGCCTCTTCTCCATATCGCCAGCACCAGGGGGATATTTTGGAAGAGAGCCGGGCAGTGCGAGCATCTCTTAAGACATTGTTCTTGCAGATTTAAAGATAAATTTATACTGTGGGTAATAAACTTATGGAACTCATCATCCTGGGGCCTGGCAGGGGATGAATATGAATAGGCCCAGAAGGATTTAGGAAAACGGATGAAGCTGGATCCTGGGTGAGTTATGACAGCAGCATTTCCTAGAAAATGTGCATTTAGGAATGGTGGTCATGCTGAGATGCTCAGGAGGAAAAGAAATAAGAAAGAAATAGGTTCTGTGCTTAGAAATCTATGGGCAGTTATACTTACCATATTCTTCCTGCTGCTAACCAGAAGGCTGGTGGTTCAAACCCACCAGCCACTCCTCAGAAAGAAGACTGGGCAATATACCTCTGTAGGGATACTGCCTTGCAAACCCAAGGAGGGGTTGCTATGAGTCGCATTCGACTCGACAGCAGTGAGTTTGGTTTTTCTTTTGGTTTAAGAACTTCATACTGGACTTTTGTTCAGCTGTGCATTTGGCAGATACTTAGAGCACCTCCTACCTGCCAAGGTGGCTGGGTGGCACAAACAGTTAAGTGCTCAACTGCAAAGCTACCCAGAGTCACCTTGGAAGACAGGTCTGGGCATCTGCTTCAGAAAGTCATAGCCTTGAAAACCCTGTTGAGCAATTCTACTGTGCACACATGGGTCACCATGATTGGAACTGACTTGATGGCAACTAACAACAACAGCGACAGGCCAGGCACTGTTCTAGGCACTTGTGATATAGCATTGAAAACAAAACAACAAAACAAGACAAAGATTCCTGCTGCTATGGAGCTTACATTCTAAAGGAGAAGAAAAGCAACAAGCAAAAAGCATAATACATTATGAAATTATTTCATGTGTTCAAAGAGGAAAATCCATAGGGAAAAGCACGGTCAACAGATTAAAGGAGAATGCAGGTGCTAGAGGCAGAAAGGGATGGCTTTGATATTACATAGGGTGGTCGGAGGAGCCTCAGGGAGAAGGTGGCATTTGAGCAAAAGAAAGAGTTAGCTAGTTGGCTGTTGAGGGGAGGGTGACTCAGGCAGGAGGAAGACCCAGGGCAAAGGCTCCGAGGGTGAAACAGGCCTATAAGATGATCCCAGAGAAGACCTGTATAACCAGAGAAAAGCAAGGACAGGGAGAGGGTGGGAGTGAAGTTCCAGGACATTGCCAGCCGCTAAAAGCGCATCATCACCACCTTCAAACACAGAGAAGGAGTGACTTACCTGACTTACACAGAGCAAAGGCACTGAGAAGACCTGCTGGAAAGACCCTCATTTAACCTAACCAGATTATTCCAAATGCATTTGAACATGGAACCGCTTTTGTTCCTTGTAAATGTTTTTAACTTCCTTATATATATACCCCCTTCCCTTGAAGTGTCAGTGTTAGTGTAGTGTGTCCCAGATCATTTCACCTCTGAAATCTTTTATTTTCCCTTAAATACCTGTTAAGATCCCACATAGCCAGTGTCTCAAAGCCTTTCTATTCAAAGCACTCGACTTCTCCTAGCCTATGGACCAGCCGCATCCACATCAGCATCACCTGGGATACTGTTAGAAATGGAGACCCTCAGGCTACACTCTGGACTCCCTGATGGTTTCTATGCAGATTAAATTTATGAAGTGCTGCTCTATGAAACATGGATTGAGACATCCTGCATCAGAGAGAAGTCGTGTGTGCGTGTGCGTGTGTGTGGTGGGGCATACTTTGAAGGACAGTTCACAGGATTCTCGGTTCATTTGCCAAGTACCCATGGAGTGATTGTCTGCAGTGTGGACTCTCCAGGTGTTCCTAGAACTGACTGAGCTGGAATGTTCTCTTCACATTTGTACTGGCTTTATTAACACATCATGGCTCCAGGCCTTTATTAAAATTCTCCTAACACCTGTTCGGCAGAAGATGCAGTGTCTTCTTGGAGTAATGAGCCCCATATGTTTATTACACATCTATGTTCGTACTGCTTATTGCTGGTCCCCAAATGGCTTTTTCCTTTTGCTTTTTAGAGCCTCTCTCACTTCTGTGTCTGGAGTTCTTGGTGCCCCCAGGGACAGGGACAGTGCTTATGACCTGGGAGGAGATCAAGGTTAGAGAGGTGATTAATGTCTTTTCTTATTTCCGCCATCCTTGGGCTCAAAAGCATGTCTTTCTATGCTCTCTGACTCTCCTTCATTCGTCTCCATTCAACAGCTGACTACAGAGACAAAAACGTGGGCCTTGGGGTCAGATGGACCTGTTTTCATCTTTGCTTAATTACTTTTTTTTTTTTTTTTACTGTAAGTGAGTCATTTTATTCTTTAAAGCCTCTTTTCTTCAGTTGTAAAGAGGATGCACAAATATCTGCCTTGTAGGTTGGTCGTGAAGAAGACATGAGAAAATCCCTTTGAGCCATTTAGGCTCAAATTAGAAACTAGTAGACCTAAAGCTCTAAAAATTGCTCAGCTGATGTAGGTGTGTTTGTATGACTACTTAGGATGAAATGGAGAGAAAAACTGCTGGGCACAGGTGGTGGTGCCTGGTAAGGAACATGATGATTCCCAGGTGGTCTCAAAGAAAGGGGATGCACCAGACTTCCTGCCCAGGTCGGCATGATAGAGCAGCAATAAGCTCCTAGCCTGGCTGCCCCGGCTGGGCCTGCTGACACCAGTGAGAGAAGCATGGTCCCTTTCCTGAGAGGAGAGGAAAAGCCGGCATCTGCAGGTGCCCACGGGGTGCCAATGTGAGCACCCATTCCCCTCTACCAGTGAGAGCCAACTACTGGATGAGTGTGATTGTGACCAAAGAGATGTGAGGGTCCCAATGAAGCAAGCCTGTGCATTTGTCTGAATGTGTGTGTACCTGAGTGTTCCTTGCCATTAGAAACGGAAATAAATAAATACACACATAAATAAAAACCCAGGGAATTTGAAAACAGTGTTGTTGTGTGCCATTGAGTCAATTTCAACTCATAGCAATTGCCCTGGAGGATTTCCTAGACTGTAATCTTTAGGAGGGAGCTCTAGTGGCATAGTGTCTAAGGCACTTGACTGCTAACCAGAAGGCTGGCGGTTCAAACCTACCACCCTGGAAGGAAGGTTGGGCAATCTACTTCTGTAGTGATACTGCCTCGGAAACCCAAGGAGGGGTTTCTGTGAGTCAGGTCTGACTTGACGGCAGTGAGTTTAATCTTTATGAGAGCATATCACCAGGTCTTTCTCCCACAGAACCAATGTAGGTGTGGGCTGACCTTTTGGTTAGCAGACAAGCACTTAACCATTGTGCCACCAGGGCTCCTTGAAAATAGTGACAGTAGTCAGCAATAGTATAAAAAGCACCCAGCCCTGAGTCCACCTTCACACAGAACATTTAGAGTCATTTTTTAGTACTGTCATAACAAAATACCACAAACTGAATGGCTTAGTAAACAGAAATGCATTATTCCACAGTTCTGGGGGCTAGTAGTCAAAATTCAGGGTGTTAGCAGGACCATGTTCTTTCTGGAACCTTTAGGGGAAGACCTTTCTTATCTCCTCCAGCTTCTGATAGTCCTAGGTGTGCCTGGGCTTGCACCTGCAGCATTACTCTGGTCACATGGATACTTTCTCTCTGTCTGTCGCTCTGTCTCTTCTCTTTCTTAAGAACTTCACTCAGATGGGATTAGACCCCCCCCTACTCGAGTATGATCTCATATTAACACAATTGATAACATCTTTAAGGAGTCTATTTCCAAACAAGGTCATGTTCACAGGTACTAGGACATCAACATATTTTGGGGGGAGGACACAAATCAATCCAAACCAGCACTATTGATATCTCTGGGCTGGGTAATTCTTTAGTGTTTGAGGCTGTCCCGTGCTTTGTAGGATGTTTAAGAACATCCCTGGTCTCTACATCCCAGATGCCAGTAACAACAACTCCCAAGTGGTGATAACCAAAAATGTCTGCGGACATTGTCAACCTGCCTGGTTGAGAACCACTGACATAAAGGGTGCTCAATAAATGGTGGCTGCCTTCTCCATCCAGAAACCAAGCAAGGAACCACAAGAGTGCTTCATTAGTTTGCACACCCAGCCTCCACCTCCTGTTGCCTCATAGGAGACTGGCAGCAGATGATGGCCACAGGAGCCCTCATCAGACTGGGAGAAGGCCTTCATGGAATCACCCAGACCCTGGCCTGCTCTCCTGCTGCTTTTCTGGCCCCTTGTCTTGTCTCTAGGAGTCTCTGGGTGGTGCAAGTGATTACGTGCTCTACTGATTGAAGGGTTGGTGATTTGAATCCACCCAAAAGCGTTTTGGAAGAAAGATTTGGTGATCTCCTTCCGAAAGATCATAGCCACTGAAAACCCTGTGGAGCACAATTTTACTCTGAAGCACTTGGGGTCACCATGAGTCAGAAGCAATGCAACAAATTTGGATTTGGTTTGGGTTCAACTTTCAAGCCCAAATACAGTCAGAAAGGGTGCCAGAAATGGCTCACTGGGGCGCTCACTGACTGAAAACTTCCCTGAGCATTTTCAGCTTCTGGGAACATTCCATTTCACATTGATTTAATATTATTTTTTTAAAAGACACTGAGATTTAAGACTCATCCAGGAGACTCTGCTTGCCAAGACATAATTAGGAGAAAATGACAGAGGTAGTAAATATATAATTAACTCTTTTCTTAATGCCTTTTGCTGGCATTCTTAATCTATCTGCACAGCCTGGGAAACTAGTTCTCTGGAATCTCCAGGCAACTAGAGACCAATTACCATCATGTTCGCATATTATGTTTTTGAATAACATGTATACGTGTTTATGTGAAGGAAGTTAAGTGGGGAGCCGCAAAGATAAACATGGGTACACACGCCCTGACAGCTTCCAGTTGACTTCTTTTGATTGATTGGCTGATTTACTCATTGATTCAACAAAGATTTAGTGTACACCCAATCTGTGTCTGTCCCAGGCTAAAATCTGCCCCTAACTATAAGACGTTGATTTCCTGTGTATGTATACCCATAGTGCATATGCATGGGATGCCAAGAAATTCTATACACTGTGTACACATGCATACTTGATGAAGTTCAGAGATATCAAGTGACTTGTCCAAAGTCACACAGCTATGAAGTATGGAAATGGTATTTGATCCCAGATCTGTCTCATTTTCATAACCATACATGATCACCTTTCAAAGAATACATTCCAGAGGAGTGATGTTTGAGCTCAGTCTTGAAAGGTAAATAGGAGTTGGCCAGGTAAGTGTAGTAGGAAGTAGATCATGCAAAGGCTGGTAGAGTGATGGTCCAGGGACTCCAAAAATAAAGGAAAGGAAGATCATGAGGTGTTTTGGGAGGAGCTGGAGGAGTCAAGCTGGACAGGGCCCAGCTCAGGGAGGGTCTTGTATGCCAGGCCCCTCACAGAACCAACAGCAAAGTTTGGCTCAGAGCTGACCTTGATGGAGGATCAGGATGCCAATCCCTCTCCTTCAGGAGCCAAGGCAGCCCCTACCTCCCCCCTACACCTTAGGTGAGACAGCCTCCAGCTAAACCCAATAGCACAAGTTACAAGGTGACCCCCAGGCCCATTAAGAAACCAGGCAGCACTCGATTCCACCAAGTAACTGTCTCCAGCCTTCTCTTGCCCAGGAAGCAGGGACCAGTTAATTGCAGGGTGATCGCCATGTTCTTGCAGAGCATTTAATGTAGCATGTAATTGCAGGGTAAATAAATACAGAGCTATTTCCAGCTCTCAGCCCAGTGCTGCAAGCGTGGTAGTAATTACGCCTGGGGATTGGCTTTGTGCAATTTCTAAGCGAAGGCTCCAGGCCTGAACTGGGTCAGCCCTCAAGCAGGCCCAGTCTGCTTTCAGGAGAACCAGGGTGCTGATCTCTCCAAGCTTCCTACGTACTCAGGAACTCAGGGCCTTGGATGGTTGTCCTGGACTCCCCAGTACTCTGGCCCATACGTGTATTTCAGAGTCCCTCAACCTTCTCATTGACCCCCACTCTCCCTGATAATAGTGGTTAAGATGTCCATACATGTAATCAGACAGAAGTTGGGTTGTATCAAGGTTTTGCCACTTACTGGCTGTGTGACCTTAGACAATTTGTGGTACCTCTTTGGCCTCAATTCCTCATTTATAACATGAACATAAAAGTAATATGTGTGTCATAGAGTTGTGAAGATTAAATGAGAGAATGCTTATAAAATGCTGAGCATAGTGCCCCACCCAGGGTAAGTGGTAAACCTTAGTTGTTCTTTGCTGCTTCCCTTCCTTTCCCTCCCCTCCTCTTCCCTTCCCTCAGCTCCTTTCTCCTCCCCTCCCCCCTCCCCCCTCAATGGACACCTTACCTGACCCAATTAGGATTGAGGACCTAATAGGTTGATCAGTCATTGACTGTGGGCCACTTTGCGAAGGGACTTGACCTTGGCGTGGCAGTCCTGTGCACTGAGACAGCTCCCGGCAGTTGACAGCATTTTAGAGCAACACTCCCAGTGGCTAAGGGAATAAGGACTTCAGTTCTGAAAGGCAATCTGGGTGGCACAGTGTAGCGTCCACCCGTAACCACTGCCTCCACTTCCCCAAACTCTCAGAAAGCTCCTCCCCATTCCCAAGATCTCCCTCCTCTCCACCTGCCATCCTGACCCCATGGTTCTGATGGCCCACTCTACTTCTTTCTCATCTTCCTCTTTCTTCCAACCCAATGAGTCATTTCACAATGTGGGAATCTCACCTTGGTTCTATTTGTAAATGCTGTCTCTGGCAGGGAGGAGGAGCCCTGGTGGCATGGTTGTTGAAACATGCAGCTGCTAACCCAAAGGTCAGCAGTTCAAACCCACCAGCCCCTCTGTGGGGGAAAATGAAGCAGTCTACTTCTGAAGGTTACAACCTTGGAAACCTTATGGGATAGTTCGTTCGACTCTGTCACATAGGGTGGCTGTGAGTCAGAATGAAGTTGGTGGCAGTGGGTGTTTTTGCTTTTTGGCCTTGGCATCATGGCAAGGATGCCCACTAGCCCTCCACTGACCCTCTTCTCCCTCCCTCAGAACCCAGCTCCAGGTCTGTCTGTCCTTGGTTTCTTACATCCTGAAAATATGCAGCTGTCAATGGAGGGGTGTCCTTCTATCCCCCACCCAGCATCTATCTACCTCTGTGCCTGTGGATCTTACTTCTAGCATTTGTCCTGGTGTCCTTGTGTTTTGTATCTCTATCTTCTTTTATTATTATTTTCGTATTATCTCACTTGGCTTCAAGCCCACACCCCTTGATGCTGCTGTCTGAGAATCTGCAAGTCTCATCCCAGCTAGAGCCCAGCTCAGAGTCTCAAGAATACTAAGTGACTTGAGCACTTCCTGTTGCTGCATCCAGTCAACAAAAAATGGGAGGAGGTCTAATGGGCAGATGGAGAGAGCTAGTTACTTTGAGCTGCTAGCAGCTCTTCTGTCTGGACACCCCGTCTTGAGAGATTGAGTTCCCCCTATTCAAAAGCCAGCTCGATCTCTAACCCCAGTAAAGAACATCTTCCTGAGAAGCTTGAACACTGGGACAGGAAGCTTCCAGCAACTTGAGGCTGTGCGGTACAGGATTGGCATATCCAACAGAAAAGCTTAGCAAGCTCTGGCCAAGACCAGCACACACAGCCATCAAACCTGAAGCAGATCTGTGTGTAGTGTGGTCTGAGCCATGAACTCACTCATGTGCTCAGTCATGCGTCTCCCCTGGCTCTGTATGTACCTCAAGGGCTGTGACAGGATGCAGAATGGCCCACGGACATAGAGAGCATTTGGATGGGGGTCCAGAGTTCCCACACCACACTTGGATGCAATGGGCTGGCAAGGACAGGCAGGCTGTTGCTGGAACTGTGCTGCTAGCCTCCAGAAGGCCTTCTAGCCCCACATTGCTCACCAGCATACTCATGAAGATACAGGAGTCCTATCACAGGACAGCACATCCCTTTGCCTGTGTAGGATCACAGTCATGAGACTACCATTAGAACACGTTATGGTTTAAATTGTATCCCCCGAAATATGTGCTGGAGTCTTGACTCCTACACCTGTGCATGTAATCCCATTTGGGAATAGGGTTTTCTTTGTTGTGAGAATGAGGCCATGTTGGCATAGGATGTGTCCTAACCCTGATCACTTCTGAGTTATAAGGAGCAGCACAGACACAGAGATGGGGGGTGACAGATATCACGTGATGATTGCCAACAAACCAAGGCATGTCGGAGCTGCAGAAGCTGAAAGAGACAAACATCTTCCCCCAGAGCAAACAAGGAGAGTCCTCCCCTAGAGCTGGGGCCCTGAATTTGGGTTCCTAGCCTCCTGAACTGTGAGAATAAATTGCTGTTCTTTCATGTCACCCGCTTGTGGTATTTCTATTACAGCAGCACTAGGAAACAGACAGGACAGAGAAGGAAAGCTATGGACACTCAGGGATAATTGAAGGACATCAGAGCCTTCCCAGAGCATAGATTTTAATAAGGTGAGAGAGGAAAAGAGGAGTAAAAGGATACAGGATATAGGGAATAGGAGAGGATGTCCCTCAGGAGAGGGACTTAAAGGGGAAGATCCTGCAGAAAAACACTTCAGGCATAAGAGACAGAGAAATTAAATCCTCCAGACAATGCCTGGCTCATAATAGATGCTCAGTAAATATTTGTTGGATGAATTTAACAAACAAACAAACAAACAAAAACCTGTTGTCATGGAATTGATTCCAGCTCCTGGCCACTCCCTGTGTTAGAGAGTAGAACGGAGCTCCATGAGGTTTTCTTAGCTGTAATCTTTACGGAAGCAGATTGCCAGGCCCTACTTCCACAGCACCACCGGGTAGGTTCAAACCTCCAAACTTTTCAGCTAGTAGTCAAGCACCAGCACTTTGTTCCACTCAGGGACCTGCATGATAAATGAATACAAAATCTATATGCCACGTTTGTGTCCGGCTTGTTGTTTCTTTGTTCTAATCAACTTGAAATCACTCCCCTCTCTGAGCTTCAGCCTACTCTTTTGTAAAATGAGACCCCCACCTCCTTGCCAGCCTGTTTAACAGGGTGATCGCAGAGATTTAAGCAGAGGGGCTTTGAAAGCGGCTGGTTCTGTGCAGACACAGGGAAGTTTCATTATTCAACACTTTCCCTCCAGCCACCCCTGGGGTTAGCCTCCTGTATCCATCGTCAATATTGAATGCTTTTCAGCAATTACTCTAGGTTAATTGGCTCAGGCAGAGCAGTCCATAGGAAATGCCCCTGGCGGAATTGACAAGCCCTCTTCTCGGTGTGCGGAATAGCTCCCTGGATTAAGTGTGCCTAATGCTGCTGTTTGCTAGATGGGGACGAAGACAGTGGGGCCAGCGTGCAGCTGCACATCATTTGTATCAGAAATACCAGGGGCCAGCTGCTGGGCGATAATGAAATTCCAGCCAGCCTTGTTGACATTCCAGAAGCATCGCGGCAACAAGGTTAAATTATAAGTTGATTATGATAAGGAGACACACAGGAAAATGTCAAAATTAGCATGACTGAACACAGGCACGCTCCTCCCTCCCTCTTTCCTTTGGCACAGGCACCTGTCCTCCCCCCCCCGCTTCTTGCACCCCTCCTCCTCCCACTTAAGCTCAGAGTTTGGTTTTTGAGGACATCGTAACAAGAGCAAGTTTGCCTCGAGGGCTCCCAGCCTTGAGCAAAGCAGTCTGCTGGTGAGTCAGAGTGTCCTTGGGTGTGTCACTGAACCTCTCCTCTGCTGGCTCCTGAGTGCATTGAGCCAGTGGGTGGCTGAGGATTGGATGAGATCACATAGGTACATAACCAGGTACAGGGCTCAACAATGTCACTTTGCTCCCCCTTACCCTCTCTTCTTCTGTGGAGCCCACCCTCCTGGGCCCTTTGTATCCTCCTGTCTCCAGTCTGAGCACCATGGACCGATAGAGCACAGGTGAGCTAGTTGGGCTTCAACCAGGAGTCTATACAAGATGAAAATCAAGGGTTGGAACATGGGGACCAGGCCAGGAAGGTTATTTGGGGGATGGGGTCACTTAGGTGATTCTGAATGTGCACTGGGCCCACATCGTCAGATTGTGGAAGTAAAGGGGAAGCATGTCACAAGCAGAAGTCTGAGACTGAATTAGACCCAACAACATATGTACCACTTACATAGTGCCTTTATAGCCATTATATTGTTAAACTCACTCTACAGTTATTTCAGAAAGGGATTAATTAAAGTTAAAGGAGGGACAGGAAGATTGACAGAGGGTCAATGAGTTTTCAAGAAGAGATGACCCTCAAGTTCTTAGAGGATTGGGGATATAGAAGTGAAATTTGAGGAAAATTTCAACTTGATGGACATCAAGGGAGTAGATAAGATCCTTGAGGGTAGAATGTGGTATGAGAAGCCCATAGCGTTGGGATGGGAGTGGGAGGGATGGCTTCATTCAATAAACAGGGAAGAAGCAGCCAGAGGAGGGACGCTGAGAAGGAAGGTTCAGAGAAGCAGAAGAATATCTTATAGGTCAATTGTTGTTGTTGTTGTTGTTATGTGCCGTCGAGTCGGCCCCGACTCATAGCGACCCCTCCTTGGGTTTCCGAGGCAGTATCACTACGGAAGTAGGATTGCCCAACCTCCCTTCCGAGGAGTGGCTGGTGGGTTTGAACCGCCAGCCGTCTGGTTAGCAGGCAAGTGTCTTAGCCACAAATGATTGATGGCACCAGGGCAGAGAGATGGGGCCAAAATCTCCAGTTAGGTCAAATAGATTTTAATGGGCTTGCCTAAACTCTCTTTCCTATTTATGACCTTGGCTCCATGAGAGCATGAGTTATTAAATTCAAAAAAATTGGTGTGTCAAATAGATTTTTAGGTCCTAGCCATCTGGGACCTGTTTGTACTTTTTTTTTCTTTTCTCTTTTCTTCTTTGGCTCTGGTTTTCATAGCAAGCAGAGATCATGACTATGAGGTTCCTTAGACACAAGTAGTTTAGATCCAGAGGCTGGTCTAAGACAAGAAGTTGAAGGAGGGGTGAGGAGTGAGGCTATTAGAGAACTGGCTGGGGATGGTCTCCCCTCCTGCAAGAGATGTTCACCCTTTGTATGGGACATGGTCTCTGCTTTTGTTCAGGTTCTGTGATCCACACATCAGCAAAGGGCTTCCCAGGAGACATTATCAGTTAGGATTAGCAACTAAAACCAACTGTGGTTAACTTTCAAGCATCAGCCCACACACATGCATTCATTCATTCAACAAATATTTACTGATCATCTACTACATCCAGGCACGGTTCTGAGCACTAAGAATCCAGCAATGAGCAAAAATGGACATATATGTCTATTGTCTATTCTAGTGGATGGAGATGGATGATACCCAAAATAAATAAGTGAATTGGTACAATAAAAAAGATGATTAGGTGCTAAGGAGGAAAATGAAACAGGTTGGAGGACAGGGAGAGCTGGAGGGACTGCAATTTTAAATGAAAAAAGCAGGACAGGCTTCAATGAGAAGGTGAAACTTTAGCAGCAGTGTAGCCAGGTTTAGCTACAAAATGGAAAGGATAGATATGAGGTAACCACAAACTCAGACATAAGTCTGAAAAGTCAACCTCAGAAAGAACAACCAAGACCCTTCAGGATCTAAGAGGGATGAATTCAGGGCAAGTATCTTCAGGGCTCTGGTAGCATAGTGCCTAAGGCACTTGACTGCTAACCAGAAGGCTGGTGGTTCAAACCCGCCAGCCACTCCTCAGAAGGAAGATGGGGCAATTTACTTCCGTAGTGATACTGCCTTGGAAACCCAAGGAGGTGTTGCTATGAGTCAGGTCCAACTTGACAGCACATAACAACAACAACAACATCTTCAGGGCAGGGCTCTGACTAAATCAGCTCCAATCATTTTCTGCCCTACCAGTTGCCATGGAATTGATTCTGACTCATGGTAATCACATATATGTCAGAGTAGAACTGTGTCCGATAGGGTTTCCAATAGCTGATTATTCAGAAGTCAATTGCCAGACATTTCTTCTGAGTCACCTGTGGGTGGGCTCCACCCTCCAACATGTCAGTCATCAGTTGAGTGCATTAATTGTTTGCATCACTGAGGTATTCCATTCTATGTCCTATGGACACTCAACCCAAGTCAGGTTCTAGAGAAGGAGAGGCTGGCTGGGCTCGTCTGAATCTCTTGCTCACCTGTCAGCCAGGGCACCTTGATGGCTACTCCCACTACGACTGCCTGCTACAGGAGGGGTGGATCCTAAGGGAAATTGCAGGTGTTTGTTGAATAGGCAAAGACTGAAGAGGTTGCCAACACACACACACACACACACACACACAACCACGCACACAGGAGGCTGCTGGAGAAAAGTACTTGAAAAAAGGAAGTTAGGGGATCATTTACTCTGCCTCCCCTCCCTTTTCAGTGGCAGATACTGAGACTCAGGAATTGGAAGGATGTTACTCAACATCACCCAGTGAGGTAAGGGGAGTTTGGGCCTGGACTGTAGATCTCCTGACTCCCAACTTCCCAGTGCTTCCCGCTTCCCAGTGCATCCCAGGCAGCACAGGATGTCAGAGGAAGAGACCTTAGAAGGCATTTCATGGAGTCACTGCCGTCAAGTCGGACCTGACTCATAGCAACCCCGCCTTGGGCTTCCGAGGCAGTATCACTAAGGAGGTAGATTGCCCAACCTTCCTTCTGAGGAGTGGCTGGCGGGTTTGAACCACCACCGTCTGGTTAGCAGTCAAATGCCTTAGGCACTACACCACCAGACCACCTGCATTTCACGGAATCTGCCCATTTTCCAGATGGGGAAACTGAAGGCAGGAAGAGATTGGGAGAGTAAAAGGCAGTACCTGTCCCTACAGGTTATGGGACACGGACATACACACAAGAACAGTTGCCATCAAGTTGATCTGACATATAGCAACTCCATGTGTGTCAGAGTGGTGTTGTCTTCGAAAGGGTTTTCAATGGCTGATTTTTTTTCAGAAGTAGATCACCAGGACTTTCTTCTGAGGGACTTCTGGGTGGACTCGAACTGCCAACCCCTAACCATGCACTTAATCATTAGCAGCCATGTACTTGACTGTTTGCACTACACAGCCACTCTTAGGGGGCACAATAAATCACTGCAGTTGAGTCATCTGTTTCATAGTGACCCTATAGCACAGAATAGAACTGCCCCATAGGTTTTCCAACACTGTAATCTTTATGAGAGTAGACCATCACAGCTTTCTCCCATGGAGCAGCTGGTGGGTTCAAACCACTAACTTTTCTGTTTGCAGCCGAGTGCTTAACCAGTGCCACTGGGGTTCCTTGTAGGACATAATACAACAGCCATCAAGTTGATTCCAGTTCATAGTGACCATACAGGACAGAGTAGAACTGCCTCATAGAGCTTCCAAGGCTGCAATCTTTATAGAAGCAGACTGCCACATCTTTTTATCATGGAGTAGCTGGTAGGTTCAAACTGCCAATCTTTTGGTTAGCAGCCAAGCGCTTAACCACTGCACCACCAGGGCTCCTTGAGGATACAATACAACCAAACTCACTGCTGTCAAGTCAATTACAAACCATAGTGACCCCTCCTTGGGTTTCAGAGGCAGTATCTCTATGGAAATAGGTTGCCCAGTCTTCCTTCCAAGGAGTGGCTGGTGGTTTTGAACCACCAACCTTCTGGTAGCAGTCAAGTGGCTTAGGCACTATGCCACCAGAGCTTGCCTTCCCCTGGACCAGACTGGTGTGTGGAACATTTTCTTTGAGAAATTTTGAGCTGTCCTGTGGCAAGAGGACTGGGGCTGACAAGATACCAGTCTGTAAGGCCCAATGCAGCAGAATAGGTCCTATTTTGGTGGCAAGTGTCATGTAGAAAATTCCCAGAGAATCACAGAAAATGCACTCATCCACAGGAGGGCTTGTTTGCAATCTAGGCCAAATCCTATTTGCTTTAATAAGCTTGTGTGTAAATGCTGGGCTGCTGCTTACGCCCCATGACAGCCTGGCCGGATGAGTGAGCGGGACCAAGCCACTTCTCTGTATGTCTATATGTTTGGGAGGTCACGTGACTCAAAGTCAAATACACCCTGGAGTGGAGGGAGAGCCGCAGAGCTCCATTTGGTGTGAATACAGTAATTGAAAATTAGAGCGCTCCCGCCTGCCCAATCTTCACTCTGGAATTTGCATTCCTGCCCTGCTGGGCAGCTCAGGAAAGTGTCCAATTGCCCCAAGTCTGGGCCTGCTCCTATGGGGAATACTGTTGCTTGGCGATTCTGCCAGGACTCTTTAGGCACAGCTGCTTCCCACTCCACCCCTGCCCCCAACCCCATCATGGCAGCTTGCCCCCACCTGCACATAAAGAGAAAACTTGTGACCACAGCACCTGTATGAATGTCTTAGTCAGCTCGTCCTTGCCTCTTCTGCTGGTTCTTGCATCCCTGACACTAGTAACTGCTTCTGACTCCTTCAGTTTCACAACCCTTGGCCTTCCTTTAGGAGTCCTTGATGGTGCAAATGGTTAAGAGCTCAGCAACTAACCAAAACTTTGGAAGTGGAATCCACTTAGATGAAGAAAGACCTGGCAACCAGCTTCTGAAAAATCAGCCATTGAAAACCACGGGGAACACAGTTCTATTCTGATCCATGTGGGATCAAATGACACACATGAGTTGGAATCAACAGCAACAAGCTTGTCTTTTTTTCTGCTTTGGTCTTCGCTACTTCCTGGATTTGTATTCCAGCTCAATGCAGACCACCACCTCCCACACCACCTACTAACACACACCTGTGTCTCTGCTGAGAAAGTCTACTCTCCAGCTTCAAGCTCAGAAACCCTTCCGGCTTAAGCTAGATAGAGGGGAGCAGAGATTCAGGGCACCCCATTCCTTAGGCATGAGATTCCCTGTCTCTCTGGGGGAGCTGTGTCCAGACATAACTCTGAAGCCAGCCACTTGACCTGGGTTGACTCTGCTGGCTCTGGAGTTCCTCTAATCTGAACTCCTAATTTGTGTAGAAAGAACTCCTGACTCAGGACAGAGAGAAGCTTGACAACATTCATCCTGCATTCCCCTTTCCTCAGCTCTAGCTGACCCCAGCCAGTTGATTCCAACTCATAGCAACCTTACAGGACAGAGTAGAACAGGCCTTAAATCTTTAAGGAAGCACACTGCCTCATCTTTCTCCTGGAGAGTGGCTGGTGGATTCAAACTGCCGACCATTTGGTTAGCAGCTGAATGCTTTAAGCACTATACCACCAGAGCTCTTTCTAGCTGACCAGGACCCTTTTACTGTCCATGGCAGGAGGAGGAGTTGTCAAGCCCCTACAGGGTGTTATGATGCCTCATGCTGTCAACAGCACTCTGATCTTTTATCAAAACATACCTGTTCTGTGTTCTCTTCTTGAAGATCACCTTTGTGGCAGGAGTCGTCTGTCTTATAAATGAATCCTTGGTGAGATGTAATGGCTAATCACATACATTTCACTGAACTCTTTGTTGCCTTAGCTTGTGGCAGTGGAGGGCATCCATTTCAGGTAATAGAGAAGATTTTTCAGAATGAGGATGTATTTGGTGCTCCTCAAATCATGCTGTGTTGTCAGGACTTTGGAGAATTTTCTTCTAAGCATGAGATCACCAGTGCTCTGGGTTAATACCAGTTTTTGGTTGGTTACTTGTTTGGTTTTGTTTTAAAGAATGAGACTCTACTCTTTTAGCATTTAGAGCCCAGAGAAGTATGGACGTGCTTATTTTTATTTTTTTCCACCTCCCTACTGAGTTTCTGTCGTATGTAAAATAAATGCATCAATCATCAATTATATGGCGACCTACTACATGCCAAGTTCTTTGCTGAGATCTGTACATGAATCAAACATGGATACGCACGTAAAGAGAAAACTCATGACCACAGCACCTGTATTAATGTCTCAATTGGTTTGTCCTTGCCTCTTCTGCCGGCTCCTGCACCCCTGACAATAACTAGTAACTGCTCTGACTTTCCATTTAACAACTCTTGGCTTTCCTTTAAGGAGCTCTGGTGGCACAGTACCTAAGGCACTCCACTGCTAACCAGAACATTGCCAGTTCAAATCCACCACCCACTCCACAGAAGGAAAACTGGGCAATCTACTTCCATAAAGATTTACTGCCTTGGAAGTCTAGCGGGGTCACTATGAGTCAGAATCGACTTGATGGCAGTGGGTTTGGTTTTGGTTTGGTTTAGCCATCCTTTAGAAGGCCCTTGGTGGTGCAAATGGTTAACAGCCCAGCTACTAACCAAAAGGTTAGCTGTGACTCTTAAGACCCTTAAGATCTCTTATAACATGATATGGTATTTGTTGTTGTTGTTATGTGCTGTCGAGTCGTACCCAACTCATAGCGACCCCTCCTTGGGTTTCCGAGGTGGTATCACTACGGAAATAGATTGCCCAACCTTCCTTCTGAGGAGGTAATATATAACAAGTCATGTAGGGGAGCCTAAGGCATTTGACTGCTAACCAGAAGGCTGGAGGTTCAAACCCACCAGCCACTCCACGGAAGGAAGATTGGGCAATCCACATCTGTAGTGATACTGCCTCGGAGAGTTGGATCCGACTTGACGGCAGTGAGGTTTTTTTTTTTTTTTTTTTTTTTTTTATGTAGGTGTATAATGTATACAATGCTGATCAGAATATTCCCTTCACATTTGTAGGCTTATTGTTTATAGCTCTAAGTTTATAGTTTTCAATATTACCTCAACCCTTTTGAGCCTCAGTTCCCTCACCTGTAAGGAGCCCTCGCCATGTTGTTGGGAGAGTCCCCTGAGGTTATGAAGGTGAAAGCACTCACCAACTCCAAGTGCCACACGCCAAATAGTTACTGTCACCTCTCTTGTTTTATTCAGTCTCGGGACAGAATTATCCATGAGCAGTAGTAACAAGTTCACAACTCCCTTTTAAATGAGAACAAACTAGGAGTTTCAAGCCTTTCTTTTTCCTCCCAACCAAACTGTGGATAGAGATTGTCCGAAGCCCTACGTTTGAGTGTCATCTTTGTGGTGCATTCAAAGTCCCTTAATCTCTTTGGATTGTAACTCTTTTTTCATGAATTCAGATGAACTGAAGGGATTCGATTTAAAAACAAAAACAAAACTCTCTAATTCTCTGTTTGTGCTTGTTCCAACATAATTTTACATTTCTGGAGAGCTGCTAACCAAAAGGTCACTGTTCAAATCCACCAGCCACTCTGTGGGAAAAAGATGAGGTAGTCTGCTTCTCTAAAGATTTACAGCCTTGGAAACCCTATGCAGCACTTCTACTCTGTCCAATAGGGCTTCTATGAGTCAGAATTGACTTGGTGGCAACAGATTGGGTTTAATTACAGCCAAAGTGGTCATTTGTTTCCTCCTCAGCATACCTCCCAGGAGAATTTTAATCATAAAGAATCAGTATCAGGTTGGGGATGGGGCATAGAGAGTTGGAAGGGGAAGGGTCAGTTCCACTGAGTCACCTACTCTGGTTGAGGAGGGGTTCTTCCATGCACTGTGTGTGTCTGTGTGTGTGTGCGTGTATGTGTGCCTGCAGGTATGTATGTCAGATTGAAAGTGTTTCCCTCTAACCTCTCATTTGCATCCCAGATGAAATCAACATGGGATTGGGAGCAGGGAGCCAGTTTCACCAAGCATTTTCAGGAACCATTTTGTGTATGTGTGTGCGTGCCTGGATGCATGTGTGTGTGTGTGTGTGTAAAATGTACTTGTGTGTGTGAAATGCCTCTTCCCATGCCAGAGCTCTTCACCAGATCCAAAACAGCCATGCTTAGGCGTGCTCAGGTTTGCAGCGAGGGCCAGGCCTGGGGAGAGCGGTTTCTCTGCTATGCCTCAGTGCCTTATCTTGTTTTATCCAGTAGGCCACTGTAGCAACAACACAGAAAACACAGGTAGGTGGAGTGGGGACTGCTGACTGGATAGCTGCATGGAGCCCACTGCCAGTCTTTGGATTCTGTGCTCAGCTGGCTTCTGTGTTTGGCTGTGAATCATTTCTGCCAGAAGACTAGAGACCACTGTGTGGCCTTTGAGTGGCATACACATTATACAGGTACCCTGGAGGGAAGGAAAAAGGAATTGGAGTGGAAGGGGCAAGCCAGGGGAGAAGTAAAACCCCATACACTCCAGCTTGGCTTCTCAGAACTTGGTGGACAATAGTTAAACCAGGGGGAGATTGGCTTCCGCCTTCGAAGGACTGAGGGGCAGCTAGTGGGCTGCCAGCACAAGTGACTCAGGACACTTGGGTTTGTTCCGAGGCTCTCCCCTGTCCTATTGGAGGAGGGGGTGGGGTCTCAGGCCTTCCCCTTTAACCAAGATGGTGCTGCCTGGTGGGATGAAAGGAGCGAGCAATTTAGAGGCTATCAGCCTGGACCTCCCCCCTTGCTGTCTGCACTGGCTGCTGGAGAATTATACAACCTCATTTGTTGTTGTTGCTGTTATGTGCCTTTGAGTCGGCCCTGACTCATAGCGACCCCTCCTTGGGTTTCATTAGGCATGTATAACTCTTGACAAACACTCCTAGTTCAGTCAGCCTATGTCTCCCTGGGTCTGTCTTCAGTTGGTCTGATGAAGGCCCCTCAACTTTTGGAACCTAGATGCTGTGGAGGCTGCTTGGCCAGAAGCTGCCCAACCTCCCTGCTTTGTGCGGTCCCTGTAGCTGAACAATAGTGCTGAGGCTGCTGTTGCACTCTCTCTCCCTACAACCTAGGAATTGGCTCAGCAGAGAGGCAGCATATCTCACAGCTCCACCCACCTCTGGAATGTGTTCTAGCACAGGATGCTTCTGAGCAAAGGCTAAGGGCACCAGGGGTCTGATGATGATGAAACCATAGCTCAGAGTCTGAGCAGGGCACTGCTGGGCTTTAGGGGATGTGAAAACATACCCAGCTATCCCATTGGTTCTCAGCTGGTGGGTTATGTTGCCCCTTAAGGATAAGTGAGAATGTCTGCAGATGTTTTTGGTTGTCACAATGCAAGGAGGAGAGAGAGGGAGGAATACTACTGTCATCTAGGGGGATGTCATCAAGGAAGCTGCTAACCATCCTACCCTACAGTGCACAGGACAGCCCTCCACCACAAACAAGTATTCCGCCCAAAATGTCAATACTGCTGAGACTAAGAACACTGATCCAGCCTCAGAACCACTTAGGAAACAGGAAAGTTGAGAAAAATAGGACTTTGCTTTGCTAGACCCTAATGGTGCTGACAACTGTGTGGTCCAAGTGCTTGGACCATTGGTCACCAATGAGTATTTCTCTCCCTTCCTCTCTCCTCTCCACAGCCCAGTGCAGACAGCTGGCATATCAGTGGAGTAGTGGGGCAGGTGATGTTGATGCCACCCCCATATCCCTTGGCACTCATGGTTCCAGAAGCTGCCCATGGGGTCCTACAGCAGCAAGGCGCCCATGATTCTTTCTTAGCCCAAAAGTAGGGCAGCACAGAAATGCCTGAGCGTTCAGCCTTCAGGGGCTGCCCTCAGTCACTGGTAACCAGTGCATTGGTTTCCTGGGACTGCCATAACAAAATGCCACAAACTGGGGGCTTTGTAAGAACAGAAATGTGTTGTCTCATAGCTCTAGAGACTAGAAGTCTAAATCAAAGTGTTAGCCAGGACTTGCTCTCTCTGAAGTCTCTAGGGGGAAGATCCTTCCTTGTCTCTTCTGCTTCTGATAGTTCCAGACATCCTTTGCCTTGTAGGTGCATTGTCACATGGCCATCCTTTCTCCATCTCTCCAAGGACACCACTCAGAAGGGATTAAGATCCACTTACTTGGGTATGACCTCATGTTGACTTAAGTGATAAAATCCTCAAAGACTCTATTTCCAAACAAAGTCATGTTTACAGGTCCCAGCTTATCTTTTGGAGGGACACAAATCAATCTATAACCCCCAGAGCTGGAGGATAAGTACCCAACAACTCTGAGGCATGTTCTACACCATTTCTCAGAAGTTTCAGTGCATTGAACCTCCCTTGCTCACAATGGGACCTGCCTATGAATGCATCCTGTGTCCTGTACTGTGTTTCCCTTCTCTTTCTCACTTTTCCCGTCCTCTGTTGATGCTTCTTGGGACGACCTTGCAGACAGACCACTTTTTCATCTTGTGTCACAGTCTTCTTCTGGAGCAGCCCAGCTGAAGACAAGGAGTCATGCCCACATGTCTGTGGGAGCTAAGGCCTTCACTTGCTGGTGCAGTTACTCGTTTTCATATGTCATTCATTCATTCATTTATCCATTCAGTCAGTCCACTGAATTTACTGAGCTTTGACTATGTATCAGAAAATTTGGATTTCATATGTCTATAGATGAGGAAACAAAAGCTTCAAGATATTAATACACTTAGATATTTGCTTACCATCCCTCAAAAAAAGTAAAGGACCAGAAATAGAATATAAAACCAAGATTCCCAAATACATTTTGTACCCATTCTGCCTAGCAATTGTTCCTCAAATGGCTGTGCTCGGAATTACCTGGAGGGCTTTATGAAAAAACAGATGTCTGAGCCCCTTCCAGAATGAATCAGTATCTCTAGGAACAGGGCCCTGGCATCTATGTGTTTTAAAACATCTTTTGTGGTGCAGTGGCGAAGGCATTTAACTCCTAACTGGAAGATAGGTAGTTCAAACCCATCAGCCACTCCATGGAAGGAAGATGGAGCAATCTATTTCTATAAAGATTTACAGCCTTGGAAACCCAGTGAGGGTCTCTGTGAGTCAGAATCGATTCCATGGCAGTGAGAGCATGGGTCTGTGATGTGCAGCCCGATGTGAGAGCATGCCCGCCCTGCACATGCTCATGTGTGTGTGTGCACATGCGTATGCATGTGCACACACACACACACATTGCCCAACAGGTGGACACTGACTTCAGGAAGCAGTGAGACGAAGGAAGTTTTGTGTAAGTAGAGCTGAAACCAAAACCTGATCATACATCACCTGCCCTCCCCTCAGGGAGCTCTCTGGGAGAGCTATAGGGCAAGCCAGCTTCTCACTGTTGATTTAAACATTCTTGCTGAATCATCTTGCCAAATTCCACCTAGACAGGAAATCCTGTGTTAATCAACGCTGGTTTTATGGTTGGGGTTTCCTGTTCCGCCGTATGGTGAGTCCATGGAAGGTATGGCTAATGGGCTTGAGCACCGACAGACAGACGACAGACGGGCACTTCTTGGCATTGAGGCCCAAAGGCAGTAAATCCCCCAATTCCACTCTCACCTCTTCCTGCCCCTTGGGAAGGTGAGAGATTGAGGTGTTGCAGGCTAAATACTGAGTCAGGCCATTAAGAAGCGGCCTCTCCTCCTCCTCCCCTATCTCTCTGGGTTTTCCGTGTGATAGTTTAATGGTTCCAGCAATCTGTTCCGTTTCTCCCTTGCAGTCCGTCAAAAAGCAGCAGCCACAGTCCGTGGTAAGAGGTTGCTTTCAAAGACAGGAATGGCTTTTAGGAAATAGAAGGTGGCGTTAGGTCTCAGAACACAGTCTGGGGCTTTCTTTTTAGAGGTTCCTGTGAGTCTCTGCAGATGCCAGAGCTGGCTCTCACATGGCAGGGTCATTGTTGTCATTGTGATAGTGTAGCAGAAAGGGCACTGCGCTTAAGTTGGGCTGAATTCTAGCTCTGACACCTAAGAGCTTTGTGACTGTGAGAGTCATTTCACCCCCAAGACAGGAAGTGCCCCTCACTTTTACAAGGTGAGTATGAGAATTAAGGGAGGCAGGTGGAAAGGATAACATGTGTTAAGCACTTATTTTGAGGCTGCCACATAGCAGGTCCTCAGAACAATGTAGCTATTGCCAAGAGTATTTGGACTAAGCTGTATGACTTTGCTTGTCATATCTGTAAAATGAGAATAAATAATAACAGTATCTACTTCCAAGACCAGCTTTGTAAATTGCAGGGCTCAGTGCTACAGAAAATAGGAAGGCCTCTCATTCACCAGTTAAAGAGCTCTGGTGGTGTAGTGATTAATGCATTCGGCTGCTAACCAAAAGGTTGGCAGTTGGCACCCATCAGCTGCTCCACGGGCGAAAGATGAGGCTGTCTGCTTCCGTAAAGATTTGCAGCCTTGGAAACCTTGTGGGGCAGGTGTACTCTGTCCTATAGATAGGGTCGCTATGAGTCAGAATCGACTCAATAACAGTTGGCTTGTTCAACAGTTATTGAGATTTCAAGACATGAACAGCAGAGCATTCGATCAAGTCTGGACCTTTCTGAGCATGGGTCCTGTATGACTGCACTGGTTGCATGCCCTGTCTACATTATAGGGTTGTGGTGAGGAATTAATGAGGCAATACATGTAAAGTGCTTATGACACTGGTAGCATTTATTGCTACTACTAATTAAGCATTTGATATATTCTGGGAACAGTGAGTTACTCATTTTTCTGTGATACAAATTGTAGAGAGAAATAAAAAGATTGAGACCAGATATTAAAGGGCTGTGAATGGCAAGCTACATAGTTGAGACTATGCTTTAAAAATGGGGAGTTATTGAAGATTGTTGAGCCATCTTCAGCATAGTGTTTGAGAGCTCTAATCAGAACAATGGGGACATGTAAGGGGGATGCTTCTAGAATATATATGCCCAGGGAGGGAAAAGACTTAAACAAAGAGAATTGAAACATCACTTCTGGGTGTTACTCAAAAAATAGGGATTCAGAAAAAGTAGATTTGGGGTGGGTGAGTGGCTTTTGGCCACATAGAACCTAAGATGTCAATGGGACCACTGTGTGGGAGGTAGGCAAGTCTTTGAGAACTGAGTAGTAGAACTGAGATGAGGGCTGGGATGGAGACTTGGGAGATTCTTCATGGACACCTGCATGGAAATGTCTGATGTGTACCAGAGTAGATGAAAGTATCTGTCTAGAGCACATTTCCAGATCGCATGAGCTAGGGATAAAATAGAGCCGGAAATCAACGCTGTACAAAATTAGCAAGTGAAACTAGGAGCTCAGAACTAATCTAAGAAAAATGGAGAAGTTCAAAAAATGCAAGAACTCTCAAGCTAAAAGATCTGAAGAAACAATTCAAGGCTCATCCTGCAATATTGAAGGATTCTATGGGCAAAATATTGAATGATGCAAGAAGCATCAAAAGAAGATGGAAGAAATACACAGAGTCACAGTACCAAAAAGAACTAGTTGACATTCAGTTATTTCAGGAGGTAACATATGATCAAGAACCAGTGGTACTGAAGGAAGAAGTTCAACTTGCACTGAAGGCACTGGCATAAAACAAGGCTTCAGAAATTGATGGAATGCCCATTGAGATGTTTCGACAAATGGATATAGCACTGGAGGTGCTTACTCATTTATGCCAAGAAATCTGGAAGACAGCTACCTGGACAACTGACTGGAAGAGATCAATATTTGTGCCTATTCCAAAGAAAGGTGATCTAACAGAATGTGGAAATCATTGAACAATATCATTAATATCACACACAAGTAAAATTTTGCTAAAGGTAATTCAAAAACAATTGCAGCAGTACATTGACTGGGAATCACCAGAAATTCAAGCCAGATTCAGAAGAGGGCGTGGAATGAGGGATAGCATTGCTGATGTCCGATGGATCTTGGGTGAAAGCAGAGAATACCAGAAAGATGTTTACCTGTGTTTTATTGACTATGCAAAGGCATTTGACTAGGTAGATCATAACAAATTATGTATAACATTGTGAAGAATGGTAATTCCAGAACACTTAACTGTGCTCATGAGGAATCTGTATATAGACCAAGAGGCTGTCGTTCAAACATAACAAGGGAATACTGCATGGTTTAAAATCAAGAAGGCTATGCATCAGGGCTGTATCTTTTCACCATACTTATTCAATCTGTATACTGAACAAATAATCCACAAAGCTGAAGTTCTTCTTCTGTGAAGAAGAACTAGGCATCACTATTGGAGGAAGACTCATTAACAACCTGCGATATGCAGATGTCACAACTTTGCTTGCTGAAAGTGAAGATGACTTAGAGCACTTACTGATGCAGACCAAAGGCTACAGCTTTTAGTATGGATTACACCTCAACATAAAGAAAACAAAAGTCCTCACAACTTGACTAATAAGGAGCATCATGGTAAATGGAGAAAAGATTGACATTGTCAGGGATTTCATTTTACTTGGATCTACCATCAACACCCATAGAAGCAGCAGTTGAGAAATCAGATATCATATTACACTGGGAAAATATGCTGCAAAAGATCTCTTTAAAGTGTTAAGGTGCAAACATGTCATTTTGAAGACTCTGGTGAACCTAACCCAAGCCATGGTATTTTCAATCACTTCATATGCATGTGAAACCTGGACAATGAATAAGGAAACCCTGAGAAAAGTTGATGCTTTTGAGATGCAGTGTTGAAGAATACTGAATATACCATGGACTGCCAGAAGAACTAACAAATCTGTCCTGGAACAAGTGCAGCCGGAATGCTCCTTAGAAGAGAGAATGGCCAGACTTGGTCTCACGCACTTTGGTCATGTCAGAAGGGACCAGTCCCTGGAGAGGATGTCATGCTTGGTAAAGGAGAGGATCAGCAGAAAAGGGGAAGACCCGCAACAAGATAGACTGACACAGCGGCTGCAACGACAGGCTCAGGCACAGCAAGGATTGTGAGGATGGTGCAGGACCTGGCAATGTCTGTTCTGCTGGGCAGAAGGTCACTATGAGTCAGAGCTGGCTCAAAGTTACCTAACAACAAGAAGAGAGTGTAAGGAGCTCCGGTAGCACTGTGGTTAAAAAGCACTGGGCTGTTAAGCTGAAGGTTGGTGGTTTGGCTCCATGAGAGAAGGATGAGGCAGTCTGCTTCTATAAACATTTGCAGTCTTGGAAACCCTATGAGGCAGCTGGACTCTGTCCTATAGGGTCACTCTGAGTTGGAATTAACTCGATGGCAGTGGATTTGGTTTGGGTTTAAGAAATTGCCATTCCTGCAGGAGAATACCCTGAGCTTCTATGATCCTAATGATCTTATCTGTTAAATGAGTATAATATTATCCAACTCACAGTATCTATAAAAGGTAAAATGAGAATATGTGTAAACTATTTTTCATATCAGGTGTACAGTCAATGAGGAATTCACTTTAGCTCCTTCTCACTCTAACTTCTGGTTCCCGTATCTTTACAGTAAGTAATGTGTTACTGTATTGCTGATGTTTATGGTGGTTCAGATATGTTAGTTTTCAGAGGATTGTTGTTACTGTACAAGGCATTTTGCCTCCCTGATATTCTTTGTTTCTCACAAGGATTCAGTGTGGAGTATTGGTATTCCCACTGTATGTATGGACTGCTCAGAGGGTTAGATCGTTTATCTAAAGCCACACAGCTACAAAAGCCCATGCTGCAGTTCCAGCCCAGGGCTGCCTCACTCCAAAGCCTCTGCTACCCTCATTACTTAGCTAAAGCTGAGCAGATAGGACAAACAACCTCTGAGAATGCAGCCTTACAATGCTTGGCTCCTCCCCAGTCAACCTGCTAATTGTACCACCTGGACAGGTACACAGATGGAGACCAGAGAACAACTTGTTCTACAGAATTGTTCGCTGTAGGTAATTTGCTATCACCAAATATCTTGAACAATGGACCACTCACAGGGATATGGGCTCTTCTTCTCTGTACAAAGCCTTGGTGGTGGGGACTGGCAGGTTTGGCACCTCACCAGCCAGGAGGTGGTGGAGGCAGCAAGGGAGTGGCCTGGGCTGGGAGGAGGGGGTTGAGCTCTGCCCTTTCAAACCACCCAGTCCTATTGGGCTGGTCACATCTGTGTTAAAAGAGGAAATTTGTCCAGATGCTTCCAAATGATTCTCCAGCTCTCCTGCCGCTTTCCTGGGTGGAAGAGCAGTGAGAGGAAATGCATAAGAAACTACAGAGTGAGGTGGTTAAAAGTGTGAACTCTGGAGCAACCTGCCTGGGAATGAACCCAGGGTCTGTCACTTGCAAGCTGTGTGATCTTGGATACGTTAATTTGTCCCTCTGAGCCTTGGTTTCCTCCTCTTTAAAATGGCAGTAACAATAGTGCTTATCTCAGAGGTAACTGAGCACAAAACCAAAAAACCAAATTCACTGCAATTGAGTCCGATCCAACTAATAGCGACCCCTCCTTGGGTTTTCGAGGTGGTATCACTATGGAAGTAGATTGCCCAACCTTTTTTTCCAAGGAGTGGCTGGTGGGTTTGAACTGCCAGCCTTCTGGTTGGCAGTCAAATGCCTTAGTCACTATGCCATCAGAGCTCCCTGAGTTAGCACAGGTAAATATTTATCACTATTATTACTGTTTGTTGTTGCTATTGTTGTTATTGTATGGGAGACCTGACCATCCTGAAAAGATACCACTTCCTCCATGAAGTCTGTTCTGATTGATGCCCCTTGGATTTCACCCATCATTTTGTGCTTGCATCATACTTCCTTGGGTGGCTGGCTTCTCTCCCTGACAGGCGGGGAGCTCAGTGAGGCAGGAATCATGTCTCATTTATCTTCATGTTTCATACTATGTGAAAACTCTGCAGTGGAGTGCAAAGGGCATAAGCTTTAGAGTCAGAAGCAATCAGTGTGAATCTCAGCTCTACCATTTACCAGGTGTGTGATCTGAGGCAAGTTGCTTAACCTCTCTGAACCTTGATTCTCTTACCTAAAGTAGACTATTAGAACTTTCCCTATGAGCTACCACATGGAGTATGTTTGACATAGTGCTTTAACACATGGTAGGCATTTAGTAAAAGGCACTTGTCTTCCTTTGCCTTTTCTCAGTTTTTACTTTCTCTTAGCATGTGGATCACTAAATGCGAAGTGGACTCAGAGTCTCTTGGAACACTTCATTTCCTCAATATTCACTCAAACCCTAGTGTGGGGATAGGATAGGATTCATCAGCACTTAGTCCCTTTAGCCAAGGAGTCAACACTTCTGTCTTGGAAGTTATAAGCAGGTGGTTGTAAAAGGTTAAACTGGAAGGGAAACTGAGGCCTAAAAAAGGACAACAATTTCCCCTAAGGACACAGCTACAGAACAAGAAGTTTTGTGTTCTGATTCCAGCCTTAGTCCTCTTCCCATCATCTCAGGTGGCTGTCTTTAATGGGATGAGATGTCACTATAAGCCATTATCAACAAGTTCTCCTTTCAAATAAGAGAAGGAGATTCTGGAAACAATCTGAGGGCTGTGGCTGTGTGAGAGGAGAGGAGGTCGTTGGGAAATATAGTCAAGGGGAACTGAGCCCCTAAAGAGGTGGAGATGGAAGTAAAAAGAATCAGAAACTTCACTTACTTCCAAGTTTTACAGAGTGGTCCCACCTGTCTGGAAGAGACATTCTCACTCAGCCATCTTGGGTGTGAGAGAGAATGAAATTCTAAGTGATTGCTTTATTTGACCTTGGTCACCAGCCCTGAAAGACTAGAGGTCCTTTGTAGTTGAGGCCTATATAGAGTATTAAGTGTCCTTACCAGGCCAATTCAGAGAGTCCTAATGTCTCATTTCACCACCACTCACCAACTGTATAGATTTGATCTGGTCTGAGCCTCAAATTGCTCATCTGTAGAATGTTGTTGTTCTTGGGTGCCATTGAGTCAGTTCTGACTCACACCAACCATATGTATAAGACAATGAAATGTTACTCAGCCCATTACTATTCTCACAGTCTTAGGTATTATTGCAGCTCCCCATCTCACTTCTAAGGAGCATTTTGGCTATGCTGCTCCCAAGACAGATTTGTTCATTCTTCTGGCAGTCCATGGTATATTCAATATTCCTAGCCAACACCATAATTCAAACACATCAATTCTTCTTCGTTCTCCTTATTCATTGTCCAGCTTTTGCATACATATGAGGCACTTGAAAATACCATGGCTTAAGTCAGGTGCACCTTAGTCCTCAAAGTGACATATCTGATGAATAACCACAGTTTGGTCAAACCCTTGCAGAAATTAATGCAAATTAAACTGATTCAGAGGAGGAAGTGCTACCTGAATACCTGCTCAGTTCCTGAAATGAGATGTGTAGCTTTAGTGGATTTGGGGAGGACTCTAATTGGAAACTAAGACTATTTGCATGCTTCCTTCTAAATGATAATAAAAAGGAAATTTCATGTATTAAACTGTGGATTTAATGTCACAAACAAGTCTTACAATGTCCCTTTTTATAAAATATGCACCTTATTTTGGATTTGTGTCATTTTTAATACAGCTGACTGATTTCACAAAATGCAGCCTGTTCTGAATTCTTATATACAGTTGTATATTTCATATTACTTATTCTTTTGAATTCTTTTCAACCTACAACACTATATCCTCTGCATATTTTTAAATAATCACAATTCTTTCTTATACTGATAGTGTTCTCACTAACTGTAATGTATAGACACATTGTTTATTCTTAGCTATAGCATGCATACCTCTATCCAAGTTCCATTCTAATAGTTTTTTCTTCTTTATAATTCATGTGGTAGCTCTCTGTCTTAGGCTGGGTTCTCTAGAGAAGTGAAACTAGTGTAGCTTAATATGTGTGTGTGCGTAAGGGGGGTATACATTTATCTCAAGGAAATAGCACAGTTGTAGAGGCTGTTAAGTCCCAAGTCCATGGGTCAGAAGTCAGACCGGAGGCTTCTTATGACTCACTTAGCTGCAGGGGCTGCTGAACCCAAGATGGGAAGGTCAGACAGCAGGCTGCTGGCTCACAGCCTGCAGAGCCTAACTAGTCCCAAGATTGACAAATGATACGGTAGGCTGCTAGCTTAGGTCCAAAGAACCAGAGGTCAGGTTATGAGGAACCACATGTAGGATCCAGATCAAGCAAAAAGCCAGAGAGCTTTGCCAGAATGTCCATATATATTGGATGTAGGCCACACCCCCAAGGAAACTCCCTTTCAACTGACTGGCTGCTAATAGCACATCTCATCATGAAGGTGATCACATTTTATCAGATCTCAGCATGAGGGTTGACTATATCATTTTATAACTGACAAAGTATGTCATAACTGCCAAACCACTGAGAATCACGGCTCAGCCAAGTTGACACACAACCCTAACCATCATACTATCTATAAATAAAAATAATTATGTGTTAAAAAAACTTGGCCAAGTTAAGTATCAAATGAGGTAGTAAATCTTACTTCTTATGGAGTAAGAAGGAGCTGCAGTGGGTTGTAGAAACATCGCTTCTCGGGTGGCAAGTTGGTGACATGTTCACTCCAGCCAACTGCAATGGCTGCCAGGGCAGTGTTCGAGGCCTTAACTGGTCACAGCACAGAATGTGGTGATCAATTAGTAATGGCTGCCATGGACAAAACAATGGGGAGTTATGGTTCACATTTTATATAATTTTCTCTTCCGAGTTCATCTCACTGCTTCATTCTGCAAGGAAGGAGACAGAAACTCAAAGAAAATAAGCGATTTAGTCAAGGCCACCCAGTTATAGAGTGGCAGAAAGGTCTCAGCCCCAGATTTTCTGGTGCCAAATTGGTCTTTCCTTTAAGAGAGTTGTCAACAGTAAAATGCTTCACAAATGTTACATGTTACTGTCTTTCTCTATTAGCCTGTGTTAGCCTGAAAGTCAGTCACCTGCAGTCCTTCTGATTGGCTCCATGAACTGGACACTCACATCTGTAAACATCCTCAGAGCTACCCAGCAGCAAGATATGTAGCATTTAATGTTTTCACCAGGATACTGACAAAGTGTTGGTGATGATTGTCATGTAATATATATTACACCAAATATGTATTATATATGCAATAGATAGATTAATATATATTATACATAATATATATTATTCAGATGATATATTATAAACATAATATGTATTTTTTTAAAAAAACCACTACCCATATATAAGGTTGGCAGATGATATTTCTACATATGTATTTGTATGTGCTATAAGCTATAGGAATGTCCATATATATAATAGAGCTAACAGGGGGCAAAGTTATGATAACTTCTTAGTCATAGTCAGCCACCCTGATGGAGTGAGTTGTTGGACTTTTGGGCTCAGGACCATGGTCGCAGGGAACATCAAGCTCAATTGGCATAACGTACTACACAAAAACTTTGTTCTACATCCTACTGTGGTGAGTAGTGACTGGGGTTTTAAAAGCTTGCAAGCAGCTATCTAGATTCAACAACAATTGGTCTTTCCTTGTCTGGAGCAAAGAAGAATGAAGAAAACCAAAGATGCATGGAAACAATTAGGGACTAGTGGACCATGGTCTCAGCCTATATGACCTATATGACCCTGAGATTAGAAGAACTAAATGGTCCCCATCTACCACTATCAGCCACTCAGAAAGGGATTAGTGCAGGAGATCCTGAATAGAGTGGAAGAACAATGTGGAACAAAACTCAAAATTATAAAAAAGACCAGGCTGCTGGTCTGATAGAGACTAGTAAAACCCTTGAGACTATGGCACCTAGTTACCCTTCAGGCCTGGAATTGAACTCACTCCTGTAGTTTCCAGCCAAACAACAGACAGGTATATAGGGTGAACATTTACATCAGGTAGATACACTCCTTAGAATAATCAGTCATGGGAGAACAAAAGGGCAGTATTTGCCCAGGGAGAGAGCTCAGGGGCCAGGAATGCATAGGAAAAAAGGACACAGGGAAGAGGTAAGGTAACTATGGGGAGGAAATGAGAAGAAAGCTGTTACATTGTGGATATTGCAGTCAATGCCATGAAACAAAATGTATATGAACTGCTGTATGGAAAATGAATTTGCTCTGCACTTTCACCCAAATCACAATAAAATTAAAACAAACAAGCAATCACTACCATTCAATCAATTCTGACTCATAGCCACCCTATTGGAGAGAGTAGAATTTCCTCACAGGGTTTCCAAGGCTGTAAATCTTTACTGAAGCAAACTGTCCCATCTTTCTTCCACGGAGTGGCTGGTGGGTTCCAACCACCAACTTTTGGTTAGCAGCCAAATACCTTAACCACTACAGCACCATAGCTCTATATGTATTATATATATATATAATATATATAATACAGGATGCATATTATGGATAATAGCTAATATATATTTTACAGATGATTATATAGAATATCATTTATACAATTATACAGATGGTAGGATACTGAAAGATATTATACCAAAAAACTAAACTCACTGCTGTCGAATCAGATCCGACTCATAGCGACCCCTCTTTGGGTTTCCGAGGCAATATCACTACAGAAGTAGATTGCCCAATCTTCCTTCTGAGGAGTGGCTGGTGGATTTGAACTGCTAGCTTCCTGGTTAGCAGTCAAATGCCTAGGCACTATGCCATCAATAGGTGCTAAATTCTATTATTATTGTATCATATGAATATGTACTACATAAAATATTCTATATGTAGGCCTACCCTGGAGATATTGAGGGTTTGGTTCCAGACCACTGCAATAAAGCGAATATAGGAATAAAGTGAGTCACACAATTTTTCTGGTTTCCCAGGCATATGACAGTTATGTTTACACTATGCTGTAGTCTATTAAAGGAGCTCTGGTGGCTCAGTGCTTAAGCACTTGGCTGCTAACCAAAAGGTTGACAGTTTGAACCTACTAGCTGCTCCATGGGAGACAGATAATGGCAATCTACTCTTGTAAAGATTACAGCCTTGGAAACCTTGGAAATGGAGCAATTTGCTCTGACCTATAGGGTCACTTTGAATTGGAATTGACTTGATGGGAGTGGGCATGGCTTTTGGTTTGGTAGTCTATTACGTATGCAATAGCATTATGAAAAAAATTTGAAATATCGTGAGAATTGCCAAAATGTGACACTGAGACTTGACATTAGTATGTGCTGTTGGAAAAATGGCACCAATAGGCTTGCTTGACTCCGAGCTGCCACAGACCTTCAATTTGTAAAAAACACAATAACTGCAAAACGCAGTCAAGTGAGCACAATAAAATGACGTATACCTATGATATATATAGATATAGATACAATAATATAATCTAGCACCTATTTTGCATGAAGCACAATGATGACTGGGGCTTACTGCTTCCTGTTCAATTCATTCTGATGCATATTTAAGGCAGTTCCCCTCTCTGGGCTTCAGTTTTCTCATCTGAATAATGAAGGCATGAGAACAGATGCTTCCTTTCGTGCTGATATTTTTCCTCTCATGTTTTTCAGCACCTACTCTGAGCCTTCATAGGGGAAGTGGCACAGGGCAGACACAAAAATGTGAATGCTCTGATCTTTGCTCTTAAGGCATTCAACCTACTATTCAGGAGGCAGGATGTAGGAAACTAAATCCAGCCAGAAAACAATGGCAGTGTAGAGAGCACTGGACCAGACGCGTGATGGGGAGACAGTGAGGGAGGTCAGGGGACTGGAATAAGTGTGGCTGAGAGCAGAAGTTGGGTACACCCCCCCACCAGGCTGAAGCCTGACTTAGTAGCTATGTAGCCTTGGCCCATGAGTCCCTGGACCCTTTCCTTGGCCTCAGCATTCTTATCTATAACACCAAGCTCTTCTTGGGGATGTTGCAGGGAACTTGGGAGGATTGTGAGGACATCCAACGTGCAGGCTCAATAGCACAGTGCTGGGCCCGCGGTCATTGAGCAATGCAATAGCTGACACACCAAGCCAAGCTGTGCTGAATTCCTGCAGAGTGAAGTGGAGAGATTTTTGGCAATGAGGGGGATGGGGAGTTCGTTGCAGAGGAAGGCTTCCTGAAGGAGGGGGCTCGAGGTCTGCCTCAAGGGTTATATTTGTTTTGGTTGGGAGACATGACACTAATCATTTTTTACCAAAAAATTGTTTCCTCCTTTTTGGCCCCCATCCATGCCTCTTTGGAACCATGCATGAATATTAAGCACATTTTTCATACGCTTTGAAGAAACGCAGACAGTGCTGGCAGTGCCCCGGTGAATCTCTTACATATTTAAAGAACATCATGTTGATTTGAGGGGGAGGCAGCTGTGCCTTGGTTATTCTGTCTCGGTAGCCCCAAGTATAAGCTGACATGAACACTTCATTCTCCACTCAAAATGATAACAGAGGAGACACCTCACATTCTACCCACCCCTGCCAAGTGGTGCGAGGTTTACCAGGGGTCAGAAAAGCTGCAGACTCCGCTGTGGCTCTGGGTTGAGGAGCAACTGGTCCAGCTGTTTCTTCTACCCATAATAACGTCCCTCCTCACTCCCTGCGGCTAATTCTTGTTTCAGCCCTTCCAACCATTCTTCCATTTGATCATTCTTTGATATTTGAGCATCTACTGTGTACCAGGCACTGCACTCCTTCAAGACTCTGCTCAGATGTCACCTCCCCAGAAGACTTTCCTTCTCTGCAGAGTTTAAAGCCCCTCCCCCAGGTTCCCAAAGCACACTGTGTCTATTTGATATATTGCCATGTTCTGTTTCTGTGGCGCCTGTGGGTGATGCAAACACTTAAGTACTTGACTACTACCTGAAAGGTTGGCGGTTCAGACTAACTCCCAGGTGTCTCAGAAGAAAGGCCAGGTGATCTGCTTCTGAAAGTTCAGTCTTGAAAACCCTAGAGTGCAGTTCTACTTTGTATACATGGGGCTCCATGAGTCGGATTCAACTCAACAGCACCTTATTTGGTTTGTTTCTGTTTCTCTGCCTACTCCTTCATTGGATAGTGGGTTCCTTAATCTCTTTCACCACTAGCAAACAGTGGAAGCCAATGGGTGTTTGATGGGTCCACAGAACTGGGCTGTTTACTGAGCGGGTGTCTCCCTGACTGGTCCTGACCCCACTCCAGATGTGGAGGTTGGAAAGTGGATGTGGAGAGAGGCTGGGGCCCTGCGGTGCCAGTGCTACTGCCACTCTGGCTGACGGGGCAGCAGGAGGTTACCCAGCTCCTTTTGGTTGAGTTTTTCCTCCCTCCTGAACGCGTCCCTTTCATGTTCAAGCAAGATAAGGAGGGTCACCTTTTTGAAATTCTGCCCTGGTCTGAGCAATCCTCACCTGAGAAAGCAATTATGCAAACCACCTGGGGTGATCTTCCCAGAAGAGAAAGCCTGCTGTGCAGGAGAAATCCAAACAGTAAACATTCATTTGGCTGCCTGTGCAAGGATGAGGATGGGAACCAGAACAACGAGGGCACCTTATTTGCAGAACCCCCATTACTATGCAGTTCATCTCCAGCCAGGTGGTGTCAGAGGGTGGAATTTCCCATCATGCTCTCTCCATTCCCAGGGACACAGCACAGGATGAGCAACCTGCTCTGTTCTGGTTTCCACCACTGGCTGTGATCCTACATCCACCTGTCCAAAGAAACAGTCCTCTGACTCCCTGTGGTCGCCACTGGGCCTTTCGGAGTATCCTGCAAAATGCTGAGGCTCTGTCTGCATGTCCCCCATGGCTGCATAGTGATGCCCCCTCTCAGTAATGACCCTACCCTTTGCCAAGGGCAGCACATGCCCATCACTCTCATGGTTAACAGTCTTGGGTCTGTCAGCTTTCCTCACAGCTGGTCAGACTTTTCTGTTTCTTTCATCCCCACCATTCACATGGCCTTCCTTCCCCTTTCCTTTCTCTTTCCTGAGTTACCATCTTAGCCTGACTGTGTCATCTCACACCTACATAACTGAACCAGCAAGTCTCCTTGTCTCCAGTTTCAAGATCCTCCAGTTCCACCGACTTGTGGCTGCCTGCATTATTTATCTCATTCATGTATCCAGCAAATATGGATTCACTGGCCATCTATGCGGTGGCATTGTGGTGTGTTGGCAGAATTCTTGCCTTCCATGCAGGAGACCCGGGTTTGATTCCTAGCCAGTGCTTCTTATGTGCAGCCACCACGTGTCTGTCAGTGGAGGCTCGTGTGTTGTTGTGATGTCAAACAGGTTTTAGCAGAGCTTCCAGGCTAAGACAAACTAGGAAGAAAGGCTTGGTGATCTACTTCTGAAAACCCACCAGTGAAAACCCTGTGGACCACAATGGTCTGATCATGGGGATGGTGCACAAGCTGGCACTATTTTGTTACTGTGCATGGGATTACCATGAGTTGATCAACTGACAGGAACATGGAGCCAGCTGGCAAAGCAGAAACAATGACTTGCAGAGTCCTAGCCCCAGCAAGACAAAAATAGCACAGAGAAGGGTGGGTTTGAAACAAAGACACAATAGCTTAATAACCAGCACATATGGGACCCGTGACTTCTCATTGACCATGCTCCTCACCAGGCCTAGAACAGGGATGGCTAGAGGGTGGTATTAGAAAGACACTGGATTTGGAGTCAGCTGCCCTGGATCCACCACTGGATTTCTGTATGACACAGGTCAAGTCCACAATATCTCTGAGCTTCCATTTCTTCATATATAAAATGGAGAGAGCACTCCTAGCCCACCTACCTTTGATGTGAGGGAGAAGACCAGTGCAAAGAAGTGTGTGGAAGGGCTCTGTGCCTGGTGCCCTGCCTTTCAAATACAAGGTAGTGAATAAATGCTCATAAATGCTTCCCTGCAGAAGCAAATTCCAGGCTATTTAGGGCTTTGAATATCTTCTTAAAGCACATATCCCTTTGGAGCCTTCAATGTTCTTGTTATAAGCAAGAAAGAAAGGCGCAAACTAGGTTGCATGCCAAGGAAACTTCCCTAGCAATGCAAATGGTGTATGAAAGAGAGCAAATTGTCTCTTCTCTGAGATGAGGTTCTGTTGCATTAGACATCTCAAACAGACTCAGACAAAACATCAGCAGCTTTGTGGCAGAGCTGGGGGTGGAGAAGTCAGAGAGCGTCAGCTGCCCTTGTCCTTGGGGATGAACAGCCTGAGCTGGTGAAGCTCTTCCCCAGTCTAATTTTGAGGCACATTTTACAGTTCCACTGGCGCTGCGTGGGCGTTAGAGACGTTGCCTCTTCTCATCTTAATGATGTTTTGCTTTAACAGAGATGTTTCTGCTCCTTGGTGCTCTGCTCGCTGCTTCAAGGTAAGCCTCCTGGGATGCCCGTGGGTAAGATTGAGAGCTCTGAGTTTTAGGTATCAAGGCTGCCGTGGAGCAGAGGGTGACAATGGGGAGGACCCCAAATCTGCAGGACCATGGACTCATGCAGCCTGACTGATCTTGCACATACTGGGTGGAGAGACTGGGGTGTGGTGCCATGTGCCTGTGGACTTCAGGTATTCCACGGAGGAGCACAAACCTCTCCTCATCCCCATCTCAAAGCCGTAAGACAGTCCTGCAGTGCCTTTCGTAGACCACTGCCATGGCCTCCAAGCTGATTGTCCCACCTCCACAAATAGGTGTGCAGTGGGATCAGGTAGCCTGGGTCCAAACCCATCTCAGCTCCTCCCTAGTTGTATGACTTTGGACAATTCGCTTAACCTTCTGTGCCTCAGTCTTATCAGGCAAGGTAATGTCTGTGGACAAGCTTAGCTCAGTGCCTCCCAAGTGGTTGTGGCTGCTGTTAGTGTCATGGGATCGCCCCTGACTCATGCAACCACATACATGGTGCAATGAAACACTTCCCGGTCCTGTACCATTCCATTGCCAGCTGTGGATTGTACTGTTGTAATCTATAGTCTTTCACCAGCTGATTTTCAAAATTAGAAGATCGCCAGGCCTTTCTTCCTAGTTTGTCTTAGCCTGGAAGCTCCACTGAAACCTGTTCAGTATCACAGTAACACACAAGCGTCCTCCGACAGGTGACTGATGTGGCTGCATTACCTATCTGGGAATCAAATCTGGATCTCCTTCAAGGAAGGCAATGATTCTGCCACTGAACCACCAATGCCCCTTTCAAAATGGTCGTGCCCAAATAAATGCCCCCACACCTGCCTCTTGGAGTCCCTTCTTAAAATTTACCCTCGAGATCCTGCCTAACCACTCTTACAAAGCACAACACCCCTGAACCCATCCCAACCCTATGTAGACTAAAGAATGTTCAGTGATTCCCCATTGTCAGCAAATAAAAGTTAAACTCCGAAGCTTGGTGTGGTAGTTCAGTTTGTGGGTCAACTTGGCTGGGCCTGGTTGAGTGGCTGGGCAGCTAGTGGTAGTTATTCCCCATCATGAGACTGGTAATCAACTCCATGGTGGAATCTACTGGGAGCAGCTGAGTAGCTGCCTTAGGGAATGCGGTCTGCTTCCTGTATATAAGCAGAAGCCTAGGGGAATGGTCTCTAGCCTATGGCACACTTGGACCCTGCATGTAGCTGTGTCATTGTTCAGCAGCCTGCTATGCTCTGCCAACCTTGGGACTTACAAGGGACTTAAATTAATGGCCTGCCATGTGGTTTGGTAACATCAGGACTGTGCCTTTTTATTTGTCAATCTTGGATTTGTCAGCCTCAGCAGCCAGCAGCTATCTGAGTGAAGAAATGCCTCTAACTCCAGTGGGCCAGGAGCAGGAGGCAGAGCTAGACCCCAAGGCTGAGGGGCTCTCACCTAGCCTCTAGAGCCTGGCACTTTGAACTCGGACTTAAAGCCTCCAAATTGTAGGAATAAACTCCTGTCTGTTAAGGCTATCCCATTTGTGGTATATTCTTGTCCGAGCGGCACTAGGGAACCAGAATACTTGGCGTTCAGAGTCCTTCATGATCTGATGCTTCACCAAGATGTCATCTCTGCTCTTTCCTCGTAATTTAGTCTTTTGCTTCAGTCAACCTGGGCTGCATCACAATCTTCAAAAATGAACCATACATACTCTCATCCAGGCCCTTGTTTGCAGGGCTCCTGCCACCCAGAATGCTTGTCTCTCCCGTATCCTTCTCCTCTCGAAGGCTTGGCACAGGGCCACCTCCTTTTTGAGAGTTTCTTGGATCTCACAAGCCTATATTCTTTCTTCCTTCTCTGAGTTTCCTTTTTTTTAAAAAATAGTGTTTATATATTACATTGCTTTATATTTCAGGATATGAATCCTAATATAAAAATAAATATATTTATATATATGTATGAATATACATTTTTAATATATATGTATGAATATACATTTTTAAGATATGTAAAATAAAAATGAGTGTATATATATATATATATATATCAGGATATAAATCCTCCTGATGCAAGAAGGTATATTCAGCCAGCTAGATACAATAGACCAGGATTTGAATCCTGATTCTGTCATCTACAAGCTGTGGCTTTAAACAGATTTGGTTGAACCCCCCTCAGTACTTTACAGGGCTATTGAAAGAATTAGAGATCATATACATAAATTTATGATCACAGTATCTAATAAAAGGCAGCTATAGTTATGATTATTACACTGTATCAGGTATATGTTAAGCATTCAATGAAAACCTATTAAATTGATTGAAATTAAGGGCCTGACGTTGCCTAAAGACAATGATCTTGGATTTTAAAGTTATAGATTGGTATTTTTATGAATTGTATTTATTATTTCAAATTAACAGGCAGCAACACATGCTCAGTGTAGAAAATTTATAAAATATTTTATATATAGAGAGAGCTCCCATATATATATGGAAAAACAAGATAGGGAAAAGTCACCTATAATCCCAACTTAATGATAACGACTGTTATATTTTCTTTCAATTTTGGATGCATTTATGTAGGTGATCTCATACAAATATATAGTTCTGTTCTTGATTTCTGTATGTATTATGGATATAAGTTAGAAACCTACTGTTTAAATTATTTTTAAAATAATATATAATGACCATTTTAAATTTAGAAAATATTGAAGCATTTAATAAAAATTCCTAAATCTGGCCTACTATTAATGAACGCTTGGGTGTATTTTCTTCCAGTCTTTTGTATTTGCATTTTCATATATTTTAGACATCAGTATTAAATTAAGAGTATTTTCCTATGCTATATGTAATTTTCTGATATTTTTGATGGCTACATAATATTCTACCCTACAGCTGTACCATCATTTATTTAATTTTATCTTAATTTCTAGGAAATTGGGAGATTTTTCCTTTTTCTCCATTATTAATAAATCTTTACCTGAATTTCAGATTGTTTCCTTATGATAGGGAGTGTGATTTTATCACTAATAATTCAAAAAATTCCTACAGTATAATGGATTATAAGGGAGTATATTCTCTCATGTGATCAAAAATCTGCAGGTGAGGTATTTTTGTTGTACTAGTTAAATCAGTGTCTCAAAGCTATCATCAAGAACCCAAGTGTCTACCATCCTTGTGGAGCAATAGTTAAGGAATCAGCCACTAACTGATAGGTTAGTGGTTTGAACCCACCAGTGACTCCACTGGAGAAAAGACCTGGCATGTACTCTCATAAATTTACATGTAAATTTTACGAGTTCTACTTTGTCATGTGAGGTCATTATTAGTCAAAATTGACTCAATAGCATTCCAACAACAATCTTTCACCATGGTCACAAAATGGCTGCCACGATTCCAGGCATCACATCTTCATACCATCACCCAAAGGGAGGAAAGAATACCTCTGTTCCTTGCCTCTCTCCTCCATCTTTCTTATTTAATATATTTCAAGGAGCTCTGATAGCGTAATGCCTAAGGCACTTGACTGCTAACCAGAGGGCTGGCGGTTCAAATCCACCAGCTGCTCCTCAGAAGGAAGGTTGGGCAATCTACTTGCGTAGTGATACTACCTCAGAAACCCAAGGAGGGGTCATTATGAGTCAGATCTGACTCAACGGCACCTAACAACAACAGGAAATTTGAAAGAATAGTGTAATGAGCACCTGTATTCCCTTCACCTAGACTCACTGATTGTTAACAGTTTGCTCCATTTGCTTCCTCCTGACCTCACTCCCATACTGTCCAAAAGCAATTTGAAGACATCACGATTCATGGGTCCCTATTTTATTAAATATTTTTCACTGAGGTATGATGCACTCATAATCAGCACTCCCCTCCCTGGAAACATGTTGTTATTTTGCCGTTGAGTCGGCCCCGACTCATAGCGACCCCTCCTTGGGTTTCCGAGGCATTTATCACTATGGAAGTAGGATTGCCCAACCCTGGAAACATATTGAGGTGATACCTGAATAAAATAGAGGTTCTTTTGGCAAGAAAGAAAGCAAGGGTAGCTGTAGGATAAGCACTCACAGGGCCTGCTGCGTCATCTCAATGGCCCTGCTTTCTCCCTTAGGCTGGAGAAAGACTCATCTCATAGTGAAAGCGAATTGGGCCACAGTGATACCTGCCAGGAAAGAATTGATTTTGGAGCCAGCACTGACTTTGGAGCGTGACAGACCTGGATCAGAACCTTAGTCCCACCTTTTACTCTTTGTGTTATGATAGGCAAGGTACTTACCCTCATTGAGCCTCAGTTTCCTTACATGTGTAATGGGAATAATAATAGGGCCTACCTCCCAGGGTCGTTGTGAAGATGAAAGGGGACAGTACATGTAAATCACTTATCTTGGTGCCTGATTCATAGTATGCACTGAAAAAGCATTATCTGTTAATTTATAATTGGAGTTCCTGGGTGGAGCAAATGATTCAGCACTTAACTACTAACCAAAAGGCTGACTGTTCAAATCCACCAAGAGGTACCTTGGAAGAAAGGCCTGGCGAACTACTTGTGGAGGCTCACAGCCATTGAAAACATTATGGCATAGCACAGTTCTACTCTGACACACATGGGGCTGCCATGAGTTGGAACTGACTCAATGAGAACTGGTTTTTTGGGGTATAATAATAATTGTATTAGCTATCTTTCCAGGGAGGTGTTATCAATCATCCTCGTTGTATAGCCGAGAAAATGGATGCCCTGAAAGCTGAAGAAATCTATGGCATTTGACTAATAAGCAGCAGAGCTAGCATTCAGAACCAGGTTTTTCTGATTTTAAACTTATTACCTCCCGATGAATCGATCAGGCCCAGACAAATGGCAGACTAAATCATACCTCGAAAGATCAATTTGTTAACTGACAGTTTTATAATAAAAGACGTAATTAGCAAGCACTCAGGGAGCTGGTGCCAGTGGGTCAGCACTTTCTTTTTCCCAACAGGAAAGTGAGAAAGGCAGAGAGGATGGTGCTAGAGACCAGGCTGCCTTCCGGTCATCTGCACCCCCATCCTTCCAGGTACCCAGAAGAGGCTCAACCCAGGGTCTCATCAGGGCTCTCTCCGAACCAACCATCTGGCCTTTGTCCATTCCTTCCCCTCCCAGGGCTTCAGCCCTCTTGTGACAAAACAGTGAGGGTGGGAAGTTGTGGCTGAGATGCTGGCTGAGGATCCTGTTTGCTTTGCTGGGCTGGGACTCTGGGTCTCTCCGTCCCAGGCCCACCTTCCCCTCAGTATTCAGAAAGGGGATTTGCTGTTTGGTTTTTTATAACTCACTCCACTATTACTTTATTATTTTTCAAGTGACAGGCAGCAGAATAGACTTTGTCTTGATATTGGCTGGGAGAACGTGGTCTGCATTTGTTATAAAGTCTGACTTCATTTTGGGTTAGCTGCTTTGTGTGTCCTGGGGAGGAGAGCTGGTCCTCCTGCCGGTCAATTTCAGCTGCAGGGATGGGCTGAATTACCCAGCCCTCCAGTGCGCCTTTGAGAGTGGGGCGGCTCAACCTGGTAATCAGCTCTAGAGGCTGATTACCAACTCTTGGGCTGAGAGAGAAATTGAAGTTCCCAGGAAGGCATAAGGCTGCACAGCAAGAGTGGCTGATTAAGAGATGGGCGCTGAAGGGTCTCCCTAATGTGCTCTTTGGCGTCCCTGCTTCTGACTGGTTTCAGCCTCAGAGAGTCCTCTGCTTCTGGCAGCCTCCAGCCACTGTTCTCCGAGGCCCAGGTTACCTGCAGGGGGTGATGGACAGTGTCCTGGCCATTGACTCACAAACAGAGCCTCAGAGTTGGCCACGGTGGGGTTCAGATGCTTATGCTCTTTGATTTCAAGAACATTATATCACCTCTCTGAGTCTCTGTCACTCAGTGAGAAATAGGGACATTAATTCCTATCTTGTTGTTGTTATGTGCCGTCGAGGTGGACCCAACTCAGCAACCCCTCTTTGGGTTTCTGAGGCGGTATCACTATAGAAGTAGATTGCCCAACCTTCTTTCCGAGGAGTGGCTGATAGGTTTGAACCACCAGCTTTCTGGTTAGTAATTAAGTGCCTTAGGCACTGCAATACCAGAGCAGATAATAAAATAATCATTAATTCATATTAAGTATTTACTATGTGCCAAGTATGTTTACACCGTGCTAGGTACACTATATGACTATCCTAATTTTCACAATAATCCAAAAAAAAAAAATTCACTGCTGTCAAGTCAGATCCGACTCATAGCAACCCCTCCTTGGGTTTCTAAGGCAGTATCACTACAGAAGTAGATTGCCCAACCTTCCTTCCAAGGAATGACTGGTGGGTTTGAACTGGCAGCCTTCTGGTTAGCAGTCAAGTGCCTTAGGCACAAGGTCGATGCTAAATACGATCTTTCATTTATTGATGGAAGGAGCCCTGGTGGTGCAGTGGTTAAACATTTGGCTGCTAACCAAAAAGTCAGCAGTTCCAGCCAACCAGCAGGAACTTTCCTTTACTTTAACTTCTGTAAAGATTATAGCCTTGAAACCCCTATGGGACAGACCTACTCTGTCCTTTGGGGTCACTGTGAGTCATAATTGACAGCAACAGATTTTTATTTAGAGATGAGGAAACTGAGGCTCATGTATGCCACGGTTTGCTATTGAGTCCATTCTGCCTCCTGGCAGCCCCATGTGTGTTAGAATAGAGCTGTACTCCAGTGACTGATTTTTCAGAAGATTGCCAGGCCTTTCTTCTGAGGCACCTCTGAGTGGACTTGAACCCCCATCTTTCCGGTTAAGTGTTTGAGTGGTCAAGCCTTTGCACTGCACGGGAACTCCTACCTATGTGAAGAGCTTTACAGACATGTCAGGAGAGGCTGGAGAGCAGGCCGATGGAATCAAGAAAAGATGATGTAAGTTTTGTGAAAATTGCCTAATGTGTATTATTTAATAATCCTTTTTATGCCCTGGACTAGAATAAGAAATTATAGGCATCTGAGGCAAGATAGCAAGAGTGTGTTGTATCTTTAATTTATTTGAAATAAAATTCAGAAAATTTGAAAAGCCTAAACATTCCTTGCAGAAGGATTGATTGAGTGTCCTCCATGTCTGGCAGAGAGCCAGGCTCTGCAGATACAAGATGGACATGCTGTGGTCTTGCCCCGAAGGAGCTCCTGGGCCGTGGCCAACAAGCAGCCACAACAGTGTCACATCCGCACCGACCGGGGTCCACGGAGGAGCAAGCAGCCCATCAGGACCAGAGAAGGGCAGGAAAGGTGGCACCCGAGTGTTTGCATCCTCGAAACAAATCACTCCACCACCCCACAAGGAATTCCTGTAATACTAAAGAAAACTCACCCACTGTAAATCAGAGATGTCAAGCTGCAGCCTGTGGGCCAAATCCAGCCCGCTGCCTGTTTTTGCATGACCCACTAGCTGAGACTGGTTTTTATATTTTTAAAGGGTTGAAAACAAATCAAAAGGAGAATATTTTGTGATGCATGAAAATGATACAAAATTTCACATTTAAGTGTCTATTAAAAAAGATTTTTTGGAACACAGCCAACTCATTTGTTTACATATACTTTTGTGCTACAATGGCAGAGTCGAGTGGCTGTGGCAGAGATCTTTTGTTTACAGAAGAAGTTGGTCAACCTCTGATCTAAATCATCATCTTCACCATCATCTTCCTGTGTATATACACACAGACATGTATGTTATACATGCATGTGTATGTAGGAGCCTGGGTAGCACAAATGGTTTGAGATCAGATGCTAATCTAAAGGTCAGTGGTTTGCACTCACCCAGCAGCTCTGCAGAAGCCTGGCAACCTGCGTCCATAAAGATCATAGCCAAGAACCCAACATGTGTGTATGTGCGTGTGTGTGTATTTGTTTTTTTGTTTATATTATCTCCCATCTACTGATCTATCCAATCCTCCCAATCACCGTGTGAGTTAGGCATGCCAGGCCTTCTTTACAGACACTAAAACTGGGGATCCCAGAGGCTGAGTCACTTGCCCAAGGTACAGAGCTAGTAAGTAGAGCCAGGCAGGTCCTAGACTGCAGGTTTCCAAAGGCCAAGGCCAGCCCCATGCCGTGTCTGCAGCGCAGACAGAGAGTCTGAGGCCATGGCACCTCATGGTCAGACGCCAGGTGGTGTTTGAGGTGTGAGTCTGTGATCCCAACGGGGGTGGGGACCACAGGGCAGGAGCCTTCCATCTGGAGGATTCCATGACCTTTATGGTCCCTTTCAACTCTTCTGAGCCCACAGTTGTGTGATCTCTGGCCAGGTCCACAGAGGACTGGGGCACACGCCATCTCCAAAGGCTTCAGTGACAAGATAAGACTGTGTGGAACCTTGCTCTCCACTGTCTAACTCCTCCTTCAGAGCTCTGTAGTTCCCAGGGAGGACTCGGAGTGTCGCCTCTGCTTCTCCAGGATGATGGGCTGTTACCAACTTCAGTCAAGTGACCTGGAGACAGCCGAGGTAGAAATCAGCTTAAAGGTTAACAGCCTCTTCTGTTCTCCCTTCTGTCAAGGAGTATCTCCTACTGCCCCCTGTGGGTCCAGTACTTGGCATCCCCCACACAGTGTGGTGGAAGGGACATGGGCGTTGGAGTCAGGTGGGCACAGACAGATTCAAATGCTGATTCTGCCACTTACAACCTGCAAGAATGGAACAAGTTACACTAGTCTTTCAACTTCTGTTTTCTATTCTGCAAAATGCCTGGGTTCAAGAAGATGAAATGAGCTAAATAAATCATCAAAAGAACCTAGGATGTGGCAAAAACAAAAACAGACAAATCAGTTGCCATCGAAGTGATTCCAAATCATGATGATTCCAAATCATGGTGGCCCCATGTGTGTCAGTATAAAACTGTGTTCCATAGGGTTTTTAATGGCTCATTTTTTGGAAGCAGGTTGCAACCCAGGGACTCCTAGGGTATGCCAAGGCCCAGTAACTGTTAGCTATAACCTCGATTCCTACTGAAAACAATAGGAAACCAAAAATATATCAGAGTGGGATAAACACATAGATGTGACTTAAGACAACTCCATCCAAACAAAGTAAAAAAAAAAAAAAA